>NC_091117.1:123152630-123325130 GCF_040183065.1 Periplaneta americana
ACAACATGTTCCATTACACAGCGTAATACTACATGCCTTGGTTTTCTTATTAGGTTTTTATAAATATTTTTCTTATTTATATACTATGCAGTAATAATAGTTAATGTTCGGGATGTTTGGCCAGTTTTATAGTTCATATTCATAGATAATAACTATTGTTTTTGTCAAAAAACAAATAAATAAATAAATAAAGAGAAAATAAAAAAAGAAAAATAAACATATCCGTTATCTTATCATTTGAAAATGTATCACTATAGGCAACAATAGCCCATACTTAAAAAAAAAAAAATACAAAGATACTGCTACAGATAGACAATGCATACTTAATTCACCATTAAGCTCTAATTCATGTCATCACCTCCTCTTTCACTCACTTCTACCCTCATTCATCTCCACCCATAGAATACACCGATACACAACACATAAGATAGAAGCCTCATGACCACTGCAATGAAGCATCTCTCTTCAAAATGTTCGTATAGATTGTTTAAAATGTGATAGTTTTTAACATACCGATATCTTGACACTTAACATTGTAACACTTATACCCTTATAAATTCTCTAACTCAATAGCATTAATAAATTTTCGATATTCATTCATGAACTTTCCTATTAGTTGCATTTTATTTGCAGGCCATGTTCCTCCCTTTTGAATTATGTTTCTTTTTAGTTTCTTTCTGTCCTCGTCGAGTTTGTTACAGTCATATAGGATGTGGTTAACTGTTTGCTCCCCTCCTCTACAGGAACAGGTTGAGTCTTCAGTGATGTGGAATCGTTGGTAGTATGCTCTTAGTCGTCCATGTCCTGTTAACATTGTAGTGAGGTTTGGTGTCAGTGTTATCCTTAGTTTAAGTCTTTTTGCGACTGTAGGAAAGTATTGTCTGGTTTCTTCTCCTTTCGTGGTGTTTCTCCATTCATTTTCCCATTTTGCTATACTTTCCTCTCGCAATATTTTCTGGATGGTACTTTTTGGGACCTTTTTGTAGCACTCCAACCCTTCTAGTACTGTTGCCCTTTTTGCCAGTTTGTCGGCCATTTCATTCCCTTGTATCCCTATGTGAGCCTTAACCCATCCTATATCTATTGTCCAGTTTTGTTTGCTTAGTATTCTGATTTTCTCCCTAATTGATTCTATTAATTGATTATGGTTTTTAGTGTTCTGTAGTGAATCTAGTGTAACTTTACTGTCTGTGTATATTGCTGCATTTTTAGGGCTGTTCAACATTAGATCTATTGTCTCAATTTTTTCCATTGCCTTCAGGATTGCTAGCTGCTCTGCCTGATTGTTGGAACAATGTTTGTCTAATTTGTACTGTAGCTGATGTACTATTTCATTGTGGATGAATATTGCTATTCCAGAGCCTACCCCTTGTTCTGTTCTGCTTCCATCCGTATATACTTCAACAGTGTAATTCTTCTTTGGGTTTGCCTCCTGTATTGTAGGAAAGTCCGCTGGGTGAGGCCATTTCTTGTAATTTAATGGGATATCCACTTGCCATTCTGAGCTTTGTTTCATTATTTTGTACTCGTCAGCGATTTCTCCTAGTTTGTAAATGATGGGTGTCAGTCCTGTCAATACGCAGAGAGCTTCAGTGGAAGTGGTGCGAAATGCTTTAGCTATTTTTATATTTATTAATCTTTGCACTCTTATGTACTTCGTGCAGTTGTATTTCCTGTTAAGTGCTTCTATCCACACCGGTGCTGCATAGGATAACAATGGTAGGATTGCACCTTTGTATATCGTTTTTAGAGCTTGATGTTGAAGACCCCAGTTCAGCTTGGCTGATTTGGATAATGCATGTATTAATTTAGTAGTTTTCTCCGTAACGTGCTGTATGTGGTCATTGAAGTTGAAGTTCTGATCAATAATTATTCCTAAATATTTTATTCTTTCCACTTGCTCTATTGCTTTGTTGTTGAGGTAAATATTTATGTTTCTTCCGTCTTTGCGTTTTCTGTTGATCAGCAGAGCTTTTGTCTTTTGTTCATTGAACCTGATTTTGTTGTTCTTGGCCCAGTACTCGATTTTTTTTAGTTCTACATTAGCATAATTTTCCGCCTCCAGAGTGCTTGTACCTTTTGTTATTACTAGTAGATCATCGGCAAATGCTACCACTTTTGTGTGTCTTGTGTAATTTAAATTGAGTAGCGAATTGTACTGTAAATTCCAAAATCCAGGTCCACTGCAGGATCCTTGGGGGCAGCCCTTGCTTACTTTTCTCTCAATTTTAATGTTGTTAACTGCCAAGACTGCAGTTCGCTGACTGAAGTAGTTTCTTGTAAGATTATACAAATTGCTTGGACAGTTGAAATCTCTCAGGCTCTTCAGTATACTAGGCCACCAGGCTGCATCGAAGGCTCCCTGTACATCGAGACTTATCAACACCACACTCTGGCCGCTTCTTAAGTCTTCTTCAACGTAGCCTTTGACTGCCATTGCTGCATCTGTAGTACTTTTTTGTGGTGTAAAGCCATATTGACTATCGTTAACTAAATTTTTTGTGTACACATGATGAGATATTCTACTGATTAAAAGTTTCTCTAGCACTTTCCCTGCTGTGTTCAATAAACTGATCGGGCGATATTTTCTGACCTCTGAGATTTTTTCGTTTCCTGGCTTCACTATAGGTATTAATGTAGCTCTCTTCCATTGCTCAGGGAAATTACCAATTCTTAGACAGCTGTTATAAATGGCAGTCATATATTTCGGAAAGCTTTCAAAGACTTTAAGTAAGATCTTACTAGTGATTCCATCTTCTCCAGGTGTTTTCCTTGGATCCATTCTTTCTAAGATGTCTTTTACTTCTCCCTGTGTGAATTCTCGGTCGTTCTGAGTTGCTATGTAATTGAGGTTTTCTGTTCTTACAAGTTTGTGATATTCATTGTCCTCAATTTCCTTGTCTTCTGGAACGAAGTAATCCAGCATATAGTTCATTGTCTCTTTAAGATCTTGTGTAGCTGTGCCGTCGGGTTTCGTTAGAGTAGTCAGATGTGGGGAGCTTCTTGTTTTTCCTGTTGCTAAACGATAAACTGCATTCCAGGGATTGTTTGATGATGTGAGATTGCAATACTGTTTCCATGATACTATTTTTTCTTTTTTTATGGTTTTCTCATACTTCTTCTTTTCTTCCATATATTGCGTTTTTCGCTGTTCTCTCAATTCCTGATTATTTTTTGTTTTTTGGTATCGTCGTCTTAGTGCATTTGTCTTTTTGCGCATAATTGTCAGATCAGTGGTCCACCAGGGGAGCGATTTTCTCTTATTTATTTTATTTGTTGGTTTAGAGACTCTAAAACATTTTTTGCATGCTTTGCTAACGTTTTCTTCAAACTGTTGAACTATTTTTTCAGAGTCTGTTTCTGTGCTAGTCAGTCTACTCAGTTCCTCGTCTATTTCTTCTGTTGTTATGTTATTTGTTAACATTATTACGTTTTGAGACAGTTCCCTTTTTATGACCTTACTAAATTCTTCCAACTTTTCTTCATTAAAGATATATTTTGTACCATAGAATTTGAGTTCTGTTATTTCATCTATACATTGTTTAATATTGTAGGTGATATAACGGTGATCTGAGCAGCTTTCTTCTCTTCCACATTCCCATTCTTTGAGTCTTGGCATTAATTTACTGTTGGTTATTGTTAAGTCGTTATTGCTCTTCCCATTTTTACTTTCGAATGTTGTGTTTTCGCTTTCCTCATTCATGATGTAAAGTTGTTTTGAGCTCAGATATTCTTCTATAATTCTTCCTCTGGGGTTCGTAATTGTGTCGTGCCATGTTTTGGATCTAGCATTACTATCCACGGCAATCAGTAGACCTGATCCTTTAGTGTAATCTATTATTTTATCCATCTTTCTCAGATCATTGTTGATATCAGTTTCCATGTCCATGTAAATGCTAGCTGCATAGAACCTTAGGTTTCCATAGATAATTTCTATAACTGCTGCATCTCCATCAGTCAGTTGGCTTATGAGAATCGCGTCGATATATCTATTTGCGATTAATATTGCAGCTCTGATTTTATTTTCTCCTTGACTCAGTATTTTAAAGTTTCTGGAGATTCCTGCTACCTTGTTCTTTATTATATATGGTTCCTGAATGAGGACTATATCTATTCCTTGGAGATTTATTATTTCCATTAAATTATCTGTTGCTGTTCTGGAGTGCTGTAAATTAATTTGTATGACATTTATTTGTGTATTTCTGACTTGAATTTTATTCGTCAGTTTGCTTTGGGTAAATGGTGTTCCAGGGCCTCCCATTTTAGTACTCCGTATTTTGTCTGTACTTCCTTATTATTGATTGCAAACCCGGGCAGTTTTTATCTAAAGATGAGTGATTTTCACATACTTTCTCATTCTTATTATATTTATTATGTGTGACGCAGGTGATACATTTCAGCTCATTTTGTGTTGCTTTGCATTCCTTCAATTTATGTGTTCCTGTACAAAGAGGGCAAGTTTCCTCTCCCTTACACTCCTCTGCTCTGTGGTTGAACTTGCTGCATTTAAAGCATCTGTTGATTTTTACATAATCCTCAACATTACATATCTGCCAACCAATCTTCAGTTTTCTTTGCACTATGTTTCTCCATGTTTCAGGATTCACTTCTGCTACCAAATGTCTCGTATTTCTTCTATTTGTCATTATAAATTTAGGTCTTATTGAATTTTCACTTACATTACGTTCTCCATTTTGTGAACTTATGATTTCAGCTGCATTTTCAATCGATATTTCCTCTGGGATATTGTAAATGATCACATTTGGATTACGTAGTTTGGGGACATTTACTTCCAGTTGTTGGCTGCACTTCTCTTCAATCGTTTTCCCCAGCAGCTCAATTTCACTCTTACTTCCGGACTCTATGATCAATCTCCCATCTCTTAGTGTTTTCATGGAGTTTATGCCAACCTTCAGCTGAGTTGGGTTGATCTTTCGTTTCAGTATCACTTTCATTGCCTCAGTGGATTCATTCATTTTGGATTTTATGAGTATCTTGTATCTCTTGTCAATATTTTCTGTTCTATCGCCTCGGAGAGCAGCTCTATAATTTCTCTTAACATTAAGAGATTGCGAAACTTCCTCTGCTTCTCTGCTTGCAGCGGCCGAGCATTGACCTCCCAGTTTCTTTACTTCTTCTTCTAGTCTTCTAATCACGGTTTCCCTTTCTTCTGCCTCACTTTTGAGCTCCATAAATGACTTTCTTAGTTCACTTACTGAGTTTAGGATATCTCTCCTCAGGTCATTTCTTAGATTTCCACTTTTGTCCGTTACACTGACGAGTACATTCAGTGCATTCTCTACACATTGATCTACGTCGTGTGTCATGTTTACCACGAAGTTATATTACGTAGCAGTCTTATGGCTTTACTCCAAAAGGTTCCTCAACAGTTCTCACAGCTATGAGGTCTTCCCCCGTTGCTCATTCACGCACACTTGTGTACGGTTTCTTCCCGACCAGTGCTTCCCTGATCCCTAATAGACGACGTCCGTCGGGGAAGCAGTAAATTAACGTCCAGTGTCTTTACAGCACATGAATCCCAACCGATCCAGAAGACAGTGTGTGTTTCAAAAGAGTCCCACTTTGTTATTAATAAAAACTCACCATTATTAGGGCAGACCAAGAGCCACTAACCTTACCACTATCACTTCCTAACCTGCCTAACACACTACACGTTCACTTTCTCAGTTACACGATCTCTCTCTCTCTCTCTCTCTCTCTCTCTCCCCCCCCCCCCCCTAAATATCAAGTGGCAAAGATTTGGCCAAGAGTCCCAACTTAGCTCTCACCAGATCTCTCCTACATTTAAATAAGAAGAAACTGAAGAAATAGTTGCAATCATCTCTGGATATGGACATTTCAGGAAACATCTTTAAACTGTGAAACTCTTTCGTGACCAGAACTGGAACACCTATGAAAGATTATGGGGTAGCACAATAAACCTTGAGGTTGACTTGCGAGAGTCAGTATGCTCTTAAATAACCACCACTGCTGTCGCTGCGGCCATCACTCCACCACCACCACCACCACCACTGCCGCCACCATTACCACATTTATTGATTTCATCAATCTTTGTTCACGTCATGGCAGATTAGATGTGTTCCAGTTCTTAATCCACAATCACTTTCTATATAAATATTACAAAAACTAATACATATTGAACCTATAATTACCATCCTCTATTCACCATAATAATAATAATAATAATAATAATAATAATAATAATAGTAATAATAATAATAATAATAATAATAATAATAATTCCACCACTATATAATTTTATGTATATCTTCCATTTTATAGTTGAAGGAAATGGAATATCAGAATATTATGAGTAGCAATATAAAGAATGGCCTACCCCCATGACCCAATGCATAGAATGTACACTTCATAATAAAATATTCCGTGGCTCGATTCCCGGCGTGGACGGAGATTTATCTTCATTGCACAGAGATGAGTACCTTGTTCTTGTTTTGTACTAATTTTGTGACTTTTTGCAGTGTTTTTCATCGTTTTTGCAATTGTCCTGAATCGTACTGGCCACACATGAGAAAATCTAGTGTTGGTCCAAAAAAGAACAAAGCATCTAGATGATGGTGTAGTGTCTCAAGAAGAAGAAGAAGAACGTAAAGAATTGAATTGTTTCGAAATATACAAAACGTGTATAAAAAAAATCATCTTCACACTACCAGTATTTTTTTTCTTTTTGATCAAGAATTTATATTTTGTGCTACCTGTAGTCTACTCGCATTTTTTCATTGAATAGCATACAACAAGAAAGACAAAGAATTTTGCAAAGTGCCGGTAGTTCACCAGAATAAATAAATAAATAAATATTACTATTATTATTATTATTATTATTATTATTATTATTATTATTATTATTATTATTACTAATTTATGAAAGCAATAATTGGGAAGCTTCATTCAGTTTCTATTTCGTGCCCAGTACCATATGAAGTTTTAATTTATCCTTACTAGAGTCTTGTTTGCATAAAATAAAACAGTCAAAACAGGAACACACTGCTAAACTACCAGTATAAAAACTTTTATATGAAAATGTTAGTGATGTATTGAACTTTTATATGAAAATGTTAGTGACATATTATTTACTGTAATATTTTAGCAATTAATTTCTTTCTTTCAGGTCAGGTATCTCCCTATAAAAGGCTGAGTGGAGGAGTAAGATTCGTGAGCTTCATTCCAAAGACGGCTACTGGTAAAATTAGCAGACGAGAGCTGAGAAAGTCTGTAGAAATAATTCCGTAGTACATTTCTCTTGTCTTTCTTTATTACATTACCATTAACACTAAGCTATAAACATACTATACATGCATGCATGCGCATAAAACACAACTTACATACATAGATTTACATTTACATTATGTACGTATACATTCACTCACTAACTTACTTTTATGTTTAGTACATTTAGAATATTAACATTAATAGGGATTTTAATTAGCTAAACTTATTATTTTATCTTGTGTTATTGCGCAAGCGAGTTTCATAATTTTCATACGAGTGTCTTAATTACCATTATAGGAAAGTTTCATACGACTTTTTATGCTCGACCATATTTCTAACTTGAAATTATTCATAAGTATTCATGTTATGGTTATGTAAGTGAGGAGCAGAACTGACCTAAATTGTGAGATGTGAGCATACACGAAAGTATTGATTTTTTCCGAGGAACGAATGTCATTGACTTTGATATAATCTAGAGAATAACATGAAGATTAATCTTGATATAACCTGGAAATTGATTTAGAATTGAAAAACGAGATGACAAATTGAATTTATTTGAATATTATTTACAATTAACGCTAATTATTATAGTAACAGAACATAACCTTCTGCAACAGTATTGGATTTCCACCCTCCTTGACGTTTTGCTAGTTGTCTTTCGATTGCATATCCGAGAATAATCGATACTTGCACTTTTATAATGCTACAACGGTTATTTCTCATTGGCTGAACAACTGAACTATAATGAATAGGTGTACTTTAATGAGGTGCATTAAAGGGCTACTACCAGGTGTATAATTACTACATTTCGGCATGGTCGAGCATAAAATTTAATATTCTTTTTCTTGAAGTCATTTATTAATAAGAAAATAATCTCAAAAGAAAAAAAAGAAAGAAAGAAACTGTAAATTACAGTACAAACTAAATGTTCACTTTAATCTTATAGTACTGGTACCACTACGAGTAAATATACTGCTCTGTAACAAATAAAATAATTTATTGTATCTTATAGTTGACATATTTGTATTCATTAGTCATAAAATGTAACAGTGTTTTTCTTTTGAATCATTAAAATACCATATATAGTATGTTAAAATCCACCAGTACACCATATCCTGCTTAGAGGGATCAAGAAATAAGTGCTAATTTAAAGTACAAATAATGGTTTTATAACTTAACATTTTGTACAACTTGAAGTAGAAATTCTCCGAGCTTCGGAGGATGGTCAGTGCAACTCGATGTGTGTGCCTCGAGCTACCCTGAAGACATCCAAAAGGTACTCAACCTTCTGCCAAATGTTCCATAACATTTGTGGCGTGATTAGCACAGCTGCATTTATAATGCGTTGTCTCAGTTTTTCCAAAATGTCAACTGTATCATGTTGGTACACAACATTCGTCATAAAGTCCCAGAAAGAGGTCAATGGGCATCACGTTGGGTGACTTAGGTGACCAGGCAAGGGTTCTCCTTGTTGCTGAAAAACCAATCCTGGGGGAGTTGGTCAACAACAAAAGTTCTGCACATGTCCAGATACACATTCCCTTTGATTGTTGTCCTGTTGAAGGAGAATGGTCCAGTGACGAAATGTTCTACTGAATGGCACCAGGCTTGTTTCCACGGTAAACATTAGTGCGCATGTGCATGAATATGCAACTGATTTTAAAACATTGGTGCATAAACTTGGACCATTTCTGCATCTTGTCAGATGTAAATCAAAACAATATTTTCATCTGATTTTAAATGGTGGACATTTATTTCTCGATTCCTCTAAGCGGGACATGGTATATTAAAACCACATAACAATACAGTTAAAATTAATTTGCTAAACGTGTTTCAGGATGTGCTGCCCTTCAGTAGCTTTGAAGCCGGATCTTCTGCTGTTAATACTAGTACACCGTGCTGGTATGTATTGCCGGCTGCACTAGCATGAACAACAGCTGAACCAGCCTCAAGCTACTGAAAATGGGATAGCACGTCCTGAAACATGTTTAGCAAATGAATTTTAATTATGTTATATGTTTTATAATACTGTTGGATTTTAACATAATATATATTTTATTGTGCCTTACATAAAACTTATCATTTTTAGTCTTTAAAATAATTTTTAATATTTGTGTACATTACATAGAAATGGGGATTATGATAAAAATAAGTGAGAATGACATAAACGTGAAAAATTCTTAATGTCTCTAAAAAAGAAGAAAAGTACAGATTTAATAATATTTATGTTGAATGTCCTAAATATTTTGCAGATGGTACCTAAATTAATTTTTACTGCTGTTATTTTGTGTAAGAACGATACTTTCTCATGCATGTAATAATATATATTTGAAAATTATTGGATACAATAAATTGTAAGAAATTTCTTAAAACTTTTTCATAAAATTATTTTCCATACCTCACTTTCCTTGCTCTGTTAGAATACTGGAGTACTCTCTTTGGCGAAATTAAGAATTTATTACATTTCTTGACACTTAATTAATTTTTAAATTATAGCACAAATATACAAACCTATTTCTTTACAGTAGAAGGGGCATTAAATATTCTGTTATTTTTACTGTACGAATTAGTAAACCAAGTCTCGCCTTTCCCAATCTCTGGAGCAATTTCATACATTAATTCAAAACACAAAGACTACCTGTCTATCCATCACTGATAACAAATAATTCAACATCTCAGCACTAAAAATTAATATATTCTAGTGATTTTAAATTCAATAACTAATTTAATTAACAGTAGTGAACCATTTTAATGATATCATTATAATTGAAGATTGTAAACAACAAAGGTTGTATATGCCAGCCAAGTTCCAATTACCAAACTGCTGAGCTCGTTGCATATTTCCTGTTTGCAGCAATAGCAGTGACCTCATCTCCAATAGGTAATAAGAAGTTAGTGGGCCTATAACAGCCATTTTTGTCATTTTTAAATTGTTGTGAAAACAGGTTGTATGTGTGACGCTTAATAATCTACAAAAGTTATGTAGTATTGAAAAACGAAGTGGAAGCAGGCCTTAGTTAATGTGTGTAATCACAGTTGTCAAGACTAGTATATGATTTGGATGGAGAAAGTGTCTCTCGTGAAAAATGATCTGTGCACTTACAACCTTTGTTATTTACACTCTTTTATTAAAAGTTCTAATTGAAATACCATAAGTATGTTATAGAATAAAAAATATATATATATATATTTAACCCAAGGACCAGAATTTCATTATTTATTTAAAAGGTTATGTACACATGAGATACAGATAAATATGTCATACATAGAAAAAAAATCCTTTTCTTCTATTTTGAATAATTAGTACAAGATAATAAAGATTTATTCCAAGAAACAAGAAGAAACCCATCTGCTGTATAACAATTCTTATATAACGTTCTTGGTTTATCTTCAGGGAAGAGTAGTCAAGTTGGGAATGACTCCTGATGGGTTTTAATTAAAGCGACTGCAGAAGGACATGTTGGAAATGTAAGGAGGGTTATATTAATTACATGGATCACCTATTCAAAAGGATTCTTTGAAACTTTGGTGAGTATACTTTGGTTGTAGGAGTGTTTAAAGAAGAAGTAGGAATGGTTGTCATATTAGGCAAAGTTGGTGTAGCTGAGGATATAGATGGAGAAGATAGTAGTAAAATAGTGCGTAAGGAGAAACTGTTCACTTTGTTTATTCCTAGAATAAACTAGAGGAAGTGCTGGAATATTCTGTCACAGCTGGACTATTATCATTACAAGGTGGTAACGTTGGTCTCAAAGTTAAAGGAGTCGTTTTAGGGTAGACAAACGTCATTGTTTGCACGTGTATGTAAGAAGACGACTGTAGTGGTGGTGGTAATGGAAAAGAAGGAGGTGATGGTCGTGGGTTTGATTGTGAGAGTGATGGTGATGGTAGTGGTTTTGGCAGTGAGTGTAGTAGTGGTGATGAAGAAAGAGGGAGTGGTGATGGTGGTAATACTGTTGAAAAAATGAAAACAGACTGAGTCGAAAATTGAGTAGGAAGAGGAAGTTCTGACGGTGGTGCTGAATAAAGAGGAAAGGAATGTGAAGAAATTGCAAAAGGAGGGAATGGTGAAGGATAGTGCGGTTTATGGGAAGAAGATATTGGATAAGGAGAAAAGGCTGAGTGTTGAGTAAATATCTCAGTTGAAGATATTGTGGGATATGATGAAGAATCTGCAGAGAGTGAAAATAATGGATTATGAACTGTGGATCTGCCTTCAGGAGTTGGACAAGGTGGAAATGATGTGGACTGCTCATGGTTAGGAGGAAATGTTGCGGTATGAACAGCGGAACCAATTGAAAATGCAGTAGAATAGTCATGGTTAGGAGAAAATGTTGCAGTATGAACAGTGGAACCGACTGAAAATGCAGTAGAATGCTCATGGGTAGGAGGAAATGTTGCAGTATGAACTGTAGAACGGATTTCAGGAGTTGGCCAAGGTGGACATACTACGGAATGGTCATGGGTAGGAGAAAATGTTGCAGTATGAACTGTAGAATGGATTGGAAATAATGTATAATGCTCATGGGTAGGAGGAAATGTTGCAGTATGAACTGTGGAATGGATTGAAGATTTAGTAGAATGCTCATGGCTAAGAGGAAGTGTTGCAGTATTAACTGTAGAATGGATTTCAGGAGTTGGACAAGGTGGAAATACTGTAGAATGCTCATGGGTCAGAGAAAATGTTACATTATGAACTGTGCAATAGACTGGAAATACTGTAGAATGCTGATGAGTAGGAGGAAATGTTACAGTATGAACTATGAAAGGGATTGAGAAAACTGTAGAATGCTCATGGGTAGGAGGAAATGTTGACGTATGAACTGTGGAATGGATTGGAAATGCAATAGAATGCTCATGGGTAGGAGGAAATGTTGCAGTATGAACTGTGGAATGGATTGGAAATGCAGTAGATTGCTCATGGGTAGGAGGAAATGTTGCAGTATGAATTGTAGAATGGATTTCAGAAGTTGGACAAGGTGGAAATACTGTAGAATACACATGGGTAGGAGGAAATGTTGCACTATGAACTGTGGAACGAATTGGAAATACTGAAGATTGCTCATGGGTAGGAGGAAATGTTCCAGTATGAACTGTGGAATGGATTGGAACTGCAGTAGAATGCTTATGAGTAGAGGGAAATGTAGCAGTATGAACTGTGGAATGGATTGGAACTGCAGTAGAATGTTCATGGGTAGGAGGAAATGTAGCAGTATGAACTCTGGAAGGGATTGGAAATGCAGTAGAATCCTCATGGGTAGGAGGAAATGTTGCAGTATGAACTGTGAAATGGATTGGAAATGCAGTAGAATTCTCAAGCGTAGGAGGAAATGTTGCAGTATGAATTGTAGAATGGATATCAGAAGTTGGACAAGGTGGAAATACTGTAGAATGCTCATGGGTACGAGGAAATGTTGAAGTATGAACTGTGGAACGAATTGGAAATAATGTAGAATGTTCATGGGTAGGAGGAAATGTTGCAGTATGAACTGTGAAAGGGATTGGAAATGCTGTAGAACGCTCAATGGTAGGAGGAAATGTTGCAGTATGAACTGTGGAATGTATTGGAACAGCAGCAGAATGCTCATGCGTAGGAGGAAATGTAGCTGTATGAACTGTGGAATGGATTGGAAATGCAGTAGAATCCTCATGGGTAGGAGGAAATGTTGCAATATGAACTGTGGAATGGATTGGAAATGCAGTAGAATGCTCATGGGTAGGAGGAAATGTTGCAGAATGAATTGTAGACTGGATATCAGAAGTTGGACAAGGTGGAAATACTGTAGATTGCAAATGGGTAGGAGGAAATGTCGCACTATGAACTGTGGAAGGAATTGGAAATACTGAAGAGTGCTCATGTGTAGGAGGAAAAGTTCCAGTATGAACTGTGGAATGGATTGGAACTGCAGTAGAATGCTCATGGGTAGGAGGAAATGTAGCAGTATGAACTGTGGAATGAATGGGAACTGCAGTAGAATGCTCATGGGTAGGAGGAAATATAGCAGTATGAACTGTGGAATGGATTGGAAATGCAGTAGAATCCTCATGGGTAGGAGGAAATGTTGCAGTATGAATTGTAGAATGGATATCAGAAGTTGGACAAGGTGCAAATACTGTAGAATGCACATAGGTAGGAGGAAATGTTGCAGTATGAACTGTGGAACGAATTGGAAATACTGTAGATTGTTCATGGGTAGGAGGAAATGTTCCAGTATGAACTGTGGAGTAGATTGGAACTGCAGTAGAATCCTCATGGGTAGGAGGAAATGTTGCAATATGAACTGTGGAATGGATTGGAAATGCAGTAGAATACTCATGGGTAGGAGGCAATGTTGCAGTATGAAATGTAGAATGGATATCAGAAATTGGACAAGGTGGAAATACTGTAGAATGCTCATGGGTAGGAGGGAATGTAGTAGTGTGAACTCTGGAATGGATTGGAAATGCAGTAGAATCCTCATGGGTAGGAGGAAATGTTGCAGTATGAACTGTAGAATGGATTGGAAATGCAGTAGAATGGGCATAGGTGGGAGGAAATGTTGCAGTATGCATTGTAGACTGGATATCAGAAGTTGGACAAGGTGGAAATACTGTAGAATACTCATGGGTAGGAGGAAATGTTTCAGTATGAAGTGTGGAATGGATTAGAACTGCAGTAGAATGCCCATGGGTAGCAGGAAATGTAGCAGTGTGAACTGTGGAATGAATGGGAACTGCAGTAGAATGCTCATGGGTAGGAGGAAACGTAGCAGTACGAACTGTGGAATCGATTGGAAATGCAGTAGAATGCTCATGGGTAGGAGGAAATGTTGCAGTATGAATTGTAGAATGAATATCAGAAGTTGGACAAGGTGGAAATACTGCAGAATGCACATAGGTAGGAGGAAATGTTGCCGTATGAACTGTGGAACGAATTGGAAATAATGTAGAGAGTTCATGGGTAGGAGGAAATGTTCCAGTATGAACTGTGGAATGGATTGGAACTGCAGTAGAATCCTCATGGGTAGGAGGAAATGTTGCAGTATGAACTGTGGAATGGATTGGAAGTGCAGTAGAATGGTCATGGGTAGGAGGAAATGTTGCAGTATGAATTGTAGAATGGATATCAGAAGTTGGACAAGGTGGAAATATTGTAGAATGCACATAGGTAGGAGGAAATGTTGCTGTATGAACTGTGGAACGAATTGGAAATAATGTAGAGAGTTCGTGGGTAGGAGGAAATGTTCCAGTATGAACTGTGAAATGGATTGGAACTGCAGTAGAATCCTCATGGGTAGGAGGAAATGTTGCAGTATGAACTGTGGAATGGATTGGAAGTGCAGTAGAAATCTCACGAGTAGGAGGAAATGTTGCAGTAAGAACTGTGGAAAGGATTGGTAATGCAGTAGAATGCTCATGGGTAGAAGGAAATGTTGCAGTATGAATTGTAGGATGGATATCAGAAATTGGACAAGGTGGAAATACTGTAGAATGCTCATGGGTAGGAGGAAATGTTACAGTATGAACTGTGGAACGAATTGGAAATAGTGTAGAGTGTTCATGGATAGGAGCAAATGTTGCAGTATGAAGTGTGGAACGGATTGGAACTGTTGCAGTATGAACTGTGGAATGGATTGGAACTGCAGTAGAGTCCTCATGGGTAGGAGGAAATGTAGCAGTATGAACTGTAGAATGGATTGGAACTGCAGTGGAATGCTCATGGGTAGGAGGAAATGTAGCAGCATGAACTGTAGAATGGATTGGAAATGCAGTAGAATCCTCATGGGTAGGAGGAAATGTTGCAGTATGAATTGTAGAATGGATATCAGAAGTTGGACAAGGTGGAAATACTGTATAATGCTCATGGGTAGGAGGAAATGTTGCAGTATGAACTGTGGAACGAATTGGAAATACCGTAGAGTGTTCATGGGTAGGAGGAAATATTCCAGTATGAAGTGTGGAACGGATTGGAAATGCTGTGGAATGCTCATGAGTAGGAGGAAATGTTGGAGTATGAACTGTGGAATGGATTGGAAATGCAGTAGAATGCTCATGGATAGGAGGAAATGTTGCAGTATCAATTGTAGAATGGATATGAGAAGTTGGACTAGGTGGAAATACTGAAGAATGCTCATAGGTAGGAGGAAATATTGCAGTATGAACTGTGGAATGGATTGGAAATGCAGTAGATTGCTTATGGGTAGGAGGAAATGTTGCAGTATGAACTTCAGAATGGATTTCAGAAATTGGACAAGGTGGAAATACTGTAGAATGCCCATGGTTAGGAGGAAATGCTACAGTATGGACTGTGGAACGAATTAGAAATACTGTAGAGTGCTCATGGGTAGGAGGAAATGTTCCAGTATGAAGTGTGGAACGGATTGGAAATACTGTAGAATGCTTATGAGTAGGAGGAAATGTTGCAGTATGAATTGTGGAAAGGATTGGAACAGCAGTAGACTGCTCATGGGTAGGAGGAAATGTTGCAGTTTGAGCTTTGGAATGGATTGGAAATGCAGTAGAATGCTCATGGCTAGGAGGAAATGTTGCAGTATGAATTGTGGAAAGGATTGGAACAGCAGTAGACTGCTCATGGGTAGGAGGAAATGTTGCAGTTTGAGCTGTGGAATGTATTGGAAATGCAGTAGAATGCTCATGGCTAGGAGGAAATGTTGCAGTATGAACTGTGGAATGGATTGGAAATGCAGTAGAATGCTTATAGGTAGGAGGAAATGTTGCAGTATGTATTGTAGAATGTATATCAGAAGTTGGACAAGGTGGAAATTCTGTAGAATGCTCATGAGTAGGATGAAATGTTGCACTATGAACTGTGGAACGAATTGGAAATACTGAAGAGTGCTTATGGGTAGGAGGAAATGTTCCAATATGAACTGTGGAATGGATTGGAACTGCAGTAGAATGCTCATGGGTAGGAGGAAATGTAGCAGTATGGACTGTGGAATGCATTGGAACTGCAGTAGAATGCTTATGGGTAGGAGGAAATGTAGCAGTATGAACTGTGGAATGCATTGGAACTGCAGTAGAATGCTCATGGGTAGGAGGAAATGTAGCATTATGAACTGTGGAATGGATTGGAAATGCAGTAGAATCCTCATGGGTAGGAGGAAATGTTGCAGTATGAACTGTGGAATGGATTGGAAATGCAGTAGATTGCTCATGGGTAGGAGGAAATGTTGCAGTATGAACTGTAGAATGGATTTCAGTAGTTGGACAAGGTGGAAATACTGTAGAATGCTCATGGGTAGGCGGAAATGTTGCAGTATGAGCTGTATAATGGATTGGAAATACTGTAGAATGCTCATGGGTATGTGGAAGTGTAGTATGAATTGTGGAACGGATTGGAAATACTGTAGAATGCTCACGAGTAGGAGTTAATGTTGCAGTATGAACTGTGCAATGGATTGGAACTGCAGTAGAATGGTCATGGGTAGGAGGAAATGTTGCAGTATGAACTGTAGAATGGATTTCAGTATTTGGACAAGGTGGAAATACTGTAGGATGCTCATGGGTAGGAGGAAATGTTGCAGTATGAACTGTGGAACGAATTGGAAATACTGTAGATTGCTCATGGGTAGGAGGAAATGTTGCAGTATGAACTGTGGAAGAGGTGGGAAATACAGTAGAATGCTCATGAGTAAGAGGAAATATTGGAGTATGAACTGTGGAATGGAGTTCAGGAGTAGGACAAGGTGGAAATAGTGTAGAATGCTCGTTGGTAGTAGGAAATGTTGCAGTAGAACGGATCGGTGATACAGTAGAATTCTCAGGGTTAGGATGAAATATTTCAGTATTAACAGTGGAATGGATGTCGTGTGTTAGAAAAGGTGGCAATACTGTAGAAAGTTCATGGTCAGGATGAAGTGTGGAATGGATTCCAGGCGTTGGACGAGTTGGAAATACTTTGCAATGTTCGTGGATAGGTGGAAATGTAGGAGTATTAACTGTGGAATAGATTCTGGGAGTTGGAGAAGGTGGAAATATTTTAGAATGCTGATCGATATGAGGAACTATTGGTGTCCGGACTGTGGAATGGAGTCCTGGAGTTGGACAAGGTGGAAATATTTTAGAATGTGCATGGACAGAAGGAAATATTGGTATATGAGCTGTGGAACGGATTCCCGGGGTTGGGCAAGGTGGAAATGTTTCGGAATGTTCATGGGTGGGAAGAAGAATTGATTTATTAACTGTGGAACTAATTCCAGGAGTTGGACAAGGTGGAAATAGTGTTGGATGTTGTTCACGAATACGATAATTAAGTTCGGTACGAAATTGTGAAGGGTACTGTCTTAGGTGGAATGAAGGGGGAAAGGATTGAAGATTTTTAAATTTTGTTATTTCAGCAGAAGAATATTTAGAATGTGGAAAGGAAAATAGTTCAGAATATTTGTAAGGTGTATGGTATCGGAGGAAATTTGGATGATAAAGTATATTGGTTTGCGGAAGTAAAAGGGGCCATTTTTGTAATAAACGTCTTTGTGAATGATCGTGTCTTGTAATTTGGTATCTCTGGCGGAAATTATAGCCTGAACTTGATTGTGAGTGAGAAGACATAGAAAATATTGGTAGTTTTGTGAGTGTAGAGAACGATGACACTGTAGGAGTGTGTGGGGAAGTTAGTAGTCTTTGTGAATGTTTATTAACTATTTGAGAGTATGTATTTAGTAATTGCAATGTTCCAATTGGAACAACTGTAGAAGACAACGTAGCTTTAATTACATGTTGAATTTGTGCGTATTTTATCTTTTGTCCAGGAGTGTTATTAAAAGTACTTGTCTGTTTTCTTTCGGTAGATGGTATTTCAGTCATTTTATCGGACCTAAGAATGTTTGAAATAATAAATTGATAAGCTAATTGAAACACTCCCAACATAATTTCTTTACTGCGCATTTCAGTTTCTCTTAAAACATATGAAATTTGTTCTGGAAGTCTGAGTCCTCCTGGCGGCTTTATACTGAATACATACTTTGTGTCGCTGTATGCTGCAATCCAGTCTGTAATTGTTCCACTGGATTCTGAAAACAGTAAGAGGCTTTTAAAATATAAATCTTCTCATAATCACAACACTGCCTGCTTGAACACATCTGATGGCTGCTTATACTGCCTGCTCATTCAATGGCCAAACATATAACATAACCTATATATTATGCCTATATCTACAAGTGACTTCACTGACGTTAAGAGCTGCCATCTAGCGACAGTTTTTTTCTATTCAATGAGTTTCCCAGTTACAAAAGCTGTTATGTGACAGAATTAAAAACAGTTTTCAAGTTAAAATTAACTACTAGTAGGACATTTTATGGAACTTGTAAGGTTAAGTTATTATTTTTGTACTTAAAAACTGACGAAGGTCATACTAAAGTTATTTGGTCCTGCGACCTACCATTTCAGCGAAAGCATTGTTAGAAGGGTCTTTTGAGCAGAGGGTATTAAGCAGCCATTGAAGACATGGATGAGTTCTAGAGTCGACGGCAATTCAAAAGGCGGTTGTCTGTTAGCTTTTGTGTTGAGAGAGACAGATAGAGAGAGCAAGGCAGCGTACAACATTGCCACATCGTATTTCACGAGCATGTGCAATACAAATAGCACAGGAGAGAATTTAAATTATCAAAAGACAATAATGACCTTAGCCGTTGATTACTGTAAGCATGACAACAAACAAACCCTGTTTCCTTCACTAACAATATTCTTTGCACGGTTCTCAATCCCACACCACATGCTTCTGCAGTCGTTTCTTGCATGTTGGCAACGTTGCTGCCAGCATCAAGATGGCCAGCAGCGTTCTGCTCGTTAACGTTTTTAAAATAATTATACACCTTAAGCACTATTTTCCATGCCTGCTTGTGTAATACTTGTCTTTTTACAGTCTCTTCTTCCATTTATTTACCATACACACAGTAAATGTTAGTTTTACTTATTCAATGTATTGAAACACTCGCATGTGAACAAACGAACTCGGGAAGTGCTTGTTATAGACTGATTCTGATTGGTTCTACTGAACAAGCTTGTGACGTCACATACCAGAAATGCTACGGCGCATATAGAAGCTAACTGCCTTCTGAAATGCCGTCTAGTCTAGCGAGCAGTGGTTCACAATAATAACACAATATATTGAGGTACATAAATTTTTTCCATAAATCTTACTTTGATATAAGCTTCCCTTCCATTGTAGAGTCTTATAATAATGATGAATGAGAAAATTTATGTCTGCCCATTATCAGAATGTAAATATTCACTTCTAATCTACATTACTTCGTTGTTGCATTGTTTAGTCAACTGTCCGAAGATAGGTTTGAACCTCACAAGTCAACCTGAAATTTTATATTGAAAGAATCAACGAACTGAAAATCTTAGTGATAAGACTGAGGATTGTGGGGTTAGGAGAAAGCATATTTTGTTGAAGTTTTGTGATAATGGTAAGCTTTATAAACTTCAGGATTATGTCATAAAGAATTAGAGCTTCAAATTATTTTTCAGAATTTGGGCATTTGCATTAGAGTCTAGGCTATATTTTAACATCTTCACAATAAACTAGAAATGTTACTTATGGCTTTTAAAGAATCCAGAGGTTAATTGCTTCCCTTACATAAGCCCGTCATTGGTCCCTATCCTGAGCAAGATTAATCCAGTCTCTACCATCATATCCCACCTCCCCCAAATCCATTTTAATATTATCCTCTCATCTACGTCTCGATCTCTCCAAAGATCTTTTTCCTTCCCAGCTAACACACTATATGAATTTCTGAATTCGCCCATACATGCTACATGCCCTGCCCATCTCAAACATCTGGATTTAATTTTCCTAATTATGTCAGGTGAAGAATACAATGCGTTCAGTTCTGCGTTGTGTAACTTTCTCCATTCTCCTGTAACTTCATCCCTCTTAGCCCCAAATATTTTCCTAAACATGTTATTCTCAAACACCCTTAACTTCTGTTGAGAGTCCAAGTTTCACAACCATGCAGAAGAACCGATAATATAATTGTTTTATAAATTGTAACTTTCAGCGTTTTTGAGAGCAGACTGGATGATAAAGCTTCTCAACCGAATAATAACACGCATTTCCCATATTTATTCTGGGTTTATTTTCCTCCCGAGTATCATTGTGCTAAAATTATTATTAATTGATGAACTAGTGGACTTACTCGTGTTAAATATGAAATATCTGTCCGGCTTACAGCTGTTTCAGTGCTTCACGCACCATCATCAGAGCCTACTAGATCGCGGCATCATCTCGAACTTCTCTGCCTGTTAGGAGGGTGTGTTTTATTGTTGGAAGTTGTTGAAGTGTGGAGTCGAATAGTGTGTGTGTACTGAAATTGATCTGTATGTTGAGGATTTGATCGGGGTGTGTTTTAGTGTGTTTGTATATTTCGTATTGTTCTAGTGATTCAAGTGTTAAAAGTGGTGTACGCAAGATTCAAAATGAACTAATTATTCTACTGTCTCAACCCTATAAGAATTTCAATTTTCACTGTTTCTATTCGTCTCAACCCTATAAGAATTTCAATTTTCCCTGTTTCTTTTTTTCTACTACCACGGAACAATCTTCATCAAACCACAGTTTTCTTTTCTTATTTTATAATAACCTATCCTCTGCTTAGCGGCAATTCTGATACTATCTCTGATATTTTCCCACATGCTATTAATATCTAACTCTTTCTCAACTTCGTCGGAGCTTCCTAAAGTGACAAACCTATTTGAAATTTCGACCTGATAATGTTGCTTAGTTTCCTCGTCCTGTAATTTCATAATATTGAATCTACGTATATTACCTTGTTGATCTATTTGCTTGGATACTCTTAATTCTGCAATTACCAAAAAATGGTCAGAATTACAGTCTGCCCCTGAAGGTTCGAATATCTTCATTTATCTGTCAAGATGTGATCTATACGATTGTGTGTCAATCTATCTGGAGAAGTCCAAGTATATTTATGTATATCCTTATGGGGGAATGTTATACTTTTGACAATTAAATTTTTTGATGTCACAAAGTTGACTAACTTAACTCCAGTAACATTACTAATTACGTGTAGGCTCTCTTTTCCAATAGTCGATTTAAAAATATCTTCCTGTCTTACCTTAGAATTAAAATCCCCCAATAAAATTTTCATGTGTTATCTATATGGTCATCTTTCTCTTCTGTAGGGACGTGAGCATTTATAACTATGATATCGCACCATCACCCTTAAGTACCAAATAAGATAACCTGTCACTGATAAATTCGACCTTTTTACTGCTGAGTTTATTCTTTTATGAACAAAGAATTCTATTCCTAATTGGTGATCACGTAAGTTGTAACAGCCATCGTAATACATAACAACCAAACATTCTTGTTGCTGTATCAACATTACACCATCTGTTTTTTCCATAATTAAAGCAGAAAAAGAACTATATTAAATATATTTAAATATATGAAGGGGTAAGAATGAAATAGGCCAAAGCCACAATTTTAACAAAAATTTAAAGAAATATATGAAGGGGTGAGAATGAGATAGTCCAAAGCCACAATTTCAGCAAAAATATTTTTGTGTGACTTCATTTCTCACACATATGGGGAAGCAACTAGTGAAATATAAAAATTACTAAACACATGACTCAGGTACATGATACCATATCTCAGTGTTCCGCAACTGGTGTCCCTTCACAAGACGAAAGGTGTGACGCGAAAATTAATTCAAATTAAAATGGTGTGTTGACAAAACATGCCCAATACCAAAGTGTGTTGTGTGTGGTGAAAATCTCAGTAATGCTATGGTTCCCAGTAAATTGAAACGGCATTTGGTAACAAAACATTCCTTTTTGTCTATATATATATATAATTATCGGCGGTTGTTCGAACAAAAAGAAAAAGAGACTAGTGACGATCATGACAATGTCAGTACAGGTTTCACAAACAGTACAGGAAGCTAGCTATAAGGTAGTCGAACTTATTGGGGGGGGGGGGGGAACACATAATAGCTGCAACGTTGTTAATGCCTGAAAATGGGTCGTTTCAGGTGTTCCCAACTGTGTTCCCTTGCTGATGGTGATAAAGTGTTGATGGACTTAATTAAAGAACATTTAGTAATCTTGCAGCAGAAGTTCAAGAATTATTTTGAAGAGAGTGTTCAAGATTTTTACTGGGTTCTTGATTCATTCATTATGAATTAAAAACACCTTCCGAATAATATACTCGTACAAGAGGAACTATCAGACTTAAAAGCAGACAGAATATTGAATTAAAACTTCTCGAAGTGCCTTTCGAAACATTTTGGTTGTCAATAAGAAGTGAATACCCGGCTATCTCTGAGATGGCAGTTAATATATTATTACCATTTTCAATTACATATATGTGTGAACTGGGCTTCTCGACATTAACTGAAAATTAAAACATCAAAGAGGAAGAGACTCAAATCCATCGATGAAGAAATGAGGCTTGCACTGTTAACGATTCCGCCACGGATCAGCAACCTGTATGCAGCTAAGCAGGCCCAAGTATCACATTGAAAGTGTGAGAAAAGTTATTTACTTTAATATTAGTAATAAGAATGCGTATTTTCTACAGTAATTAAAGTTCATAAATTCTTAATAAATGCTAGAGTCGATTTCTGTTTTATAATAACGACAACAAGAGTAATAATAATAATAATAATAATAATAATAATAAAGGTAAAGGTAAAGGTATCCCCTTCACATGTCATGAAAGCACTTGGGAGGGCGTGGAAGTAGAGCCCCATGCTTTCCGTGACCTTGGCACTAGAATGAGGTGGTGTGGTCGGCTTCACGCTCTGACCGTCTTTTACCCCCCCAGGAAAGACCTGGTACTCAATTTTATAGGAGGCTGAGTGAACCTCGGGCCGTTCTGAAAGTTTGGCAATGAGAAAAATCCCATCACCGCCCAGGATTGAACCCCGGACCTTCCACTCCATAGCCAGCTGCACTACCAACTGAGCTATCTGGCCGCCATAGTAATAATAATAATAATAATAATAATAATAATAATAATCTATGCTAATAATAAATCTGTAGCCGAAATTTTTCTGGTAATTTTCGATTTTCCAAAAATAATTGGTCCTAATATATATAATTAACCACCCTGAAACCGAAAATCGCTTTTTTGACATTTTTGTTTGTATGTCTGTCTGTCTGTCTGTATGTTTGTTGTAACTTAGATTTTAGGCTATATGGCATTCAAAATACATTATTTAAAAGGGGGGTTATAAGGGGGTCTGAATTAAATAAATCGAAATATCTCGCTTATTATTGATTTTTGTGAAAAATGTTACATAACAAAAGTTTCTTTAAAAGTAATTTGCGATAAGTTTTATTCCTTGAAAAATTTTGATAGGACTGATATTTAATGAGATAAATAAGTAAAAACGTGAAAGATGAAAGCTGTAAATTTTAGCATGTTACAATATAAATTTGTGCTTCTAAAATTAATATACCGCACCTATCCTTTCAGAAAACCAAATAAAAAGAAGTGTACTGGTACTAGATTTTCAGTGTAAATACAGTGAAACCTGTTCAAATCGGAACTTGAATAATCCGGAATACTATCTGTTTTGCAACAATTTATTGGTACCCATGAAATTCATATGTATTAGGCTATGTATAATTTTTCCTGAATAAAACGGAAACTGTTCAATGCAGAAACGGAAACTGTCTACTACTGTTCAAAACGGAAATAATATTTTGGACACACTACTTTAATGTAAACTATATTTTGAAATAGAATGTGATTTCAAGGAATGTACGAAATATGTAGGCCACTAAGATGGAAGCAAGTTTTCTTTACAAAATGTTATAGGGTGCGAGGATGTGTTGGCTTAGCGGTCATAAATTTTATTACCCTGTTGACTAGGCAGATAAATCCTTTAAAGATTTTCAATGCTTCACACCCATATACTGTCATAGATGGACACAACACACGTGTAGTGATTCCGTGATTAAAAAAGTTGCGTAAAAATGTGGCACTATCATTAAGTGATGAAGTAAAATGTATCGACTTAAAGGAAAACGAGAAATGAAGTGTAGGGAAATAATGTTGAAATTGAGTTGTGGAAAACTCAGGTGTAACACTTTGAAAAATAAAGACCGTGTCATGAGTGAGTGGCTTGCAGTCAATAATAGTGACATAAAAAGGGAACAGAAAACAACTGGTTATGTGGAAATAAATGAACTGTTATGGGAGTGGCTTCTTCATGCCCTTTCAAAGACCATGCCAATTTCTGGACCTATTCTGCAAAGCAACTCCTTGAACTGGTAAAGAAATTAGATAAGCCAGAATTCAAAACTACTAATGGATGCTCCTAGTCCAATTAAATTAATAATTTGCACTGATATACAGTACAGTATTATAATATAGTGTTAGATATTAAATTTAGTGTAATTAGTAAACTTTAGTAGTGTTTAATGAGTGAGTTACGATAACCTCTATACATAAAATGAGATTTTCATCAAGATGATTTACCAACAGAATAAGCGATAGAAATATGGAAATATAAAAATTGGAAATTTATCCTTTGAAGAGGTGGAGAAATTCAAATACGTGGGAGAAACAGTAACAAATATAAATGATACTCAGGAGGAAATTAAACACAGAATAAATATGGGAAATGCCTGTTATTATTCGGTTGAGAAGCTTTTATCATCCAATCTGCTGTCAAAAAATCTGAAAGTTAGAATAAAATTTATAAAACAGTTATATTACCAGTTGTTCTTTATGGTTGTGAATGTGAAACTTAGACTCTCACTTTGAGAGAGGAACATAGGTTAAGGGTGTTTGAGAATAAGGTGCTTAGGAAAATATTTGGGGCTAAGAGGGATGAAGTTACAGGAGAATGGAGAAAGTTACACAACGCAGAACTGCACGCATTGTATTCTTCACCTGACATAATTAGGAACATTAAATCCAGACGTTTGAGATGGGCAGGGCATGTAGCACAAATGGGCGAATCCAGAAATGCATATAGAATGTTAGTTGGGAGGCCAGAGGGAAAAAGACCTTTGGGGAAGCCGAGACGTATATGAGAAGATAATATTAAAATAGATTTGAGGGAGTAGGGATATGATGGTAGAGACTGGATTAATCTCGCTCAGGATAGGGACCGATGGCGGGCTTATGTGAGGGCGACAATGAACCTCCGGGTTCCTTAAAAGCCAGTAAGTATAAGTATAAAGTGTTAAATGGAATATTTTGTACTTCCTGCAATTTGCCGCATGCCATTTTGTTTTTCATTTATACAAATAAAATAATCCATTCTAACTTTAGACCTGAATAACAGGAAACCTGTCCACAATGGAAAAAAAAGAACAATGTCACTTCCGTTTTGAACAGGTTTTACTGTACTAGAACATTAAAATTTTATAAAACTTACTAGACATAGTATGAAAGGGCTACATATAGTCATCCTGGCTAAATATAACTATAGAAAAGCTGTTCAGTTCAATATAATAACAGTGGAAGAAAATGTCAGAATTGGCTATTGTTGGATGGAAGTTTTGAATTTCCCTGAGCAGTAATACGACGACAATCCATGTAGCTATCAAGTTTTTTACTCTCAACATCGGATATCTACAGTTCATCTAACACTTCATAGATTGTTCTACTCTTTCTTTATAGAACTTGCTGAACTTGATCTACTCTGTGCTTTCTAAGAAAGATGCAGCAGCCGGAAGGGAACCAGTCTCAGTAGAAAAGACTATACCAATATCACTTTAGGTATTTGCAACAAATGTAATTTTCGTGACGTAGCAGACAGGTTTGGATTGGCAAAGGGTAATGCCCACAATAAATTTATGTAGTTTATATTTGCTGTGCAATACCAAGGCAAAAGATATATTTCATTTCCAGAAGGAAATAATGCTACAAGAGCAGTTAGCAAATTTGAATCTCTGAGGTCCAATAAACCATTTCCAGATGTAATTGGATGTATAGATGGGATACATATTCCAGTACAGCACCCAAATGTGAGAAAGCGAGTTACTACAATAGAAAAGGATTTCATTCAATTCTGTTACAAGTTGTTTGTGATGCAGATAAGAAATTTACTGACATTTTTTGTGGCTGGCTTGGTTCGACTAATGATGCCCGGATATGGAAGAGATCGCCACTATATGAGAAATTAAAAAGTGATGACCAGTTCCGTGTCACTGACTATCATTTGTTAGGTGATTGTACCTACAAAGTGGAGACATTCATCCTCAGTCCATACAAGGATAATGGTCATTTGACACAAAAACAAAAAGATTTAATTATAAGCTCTCTTGTATTTGAGTAATTGTAGAGCAAGCTATAGGTCTGTTGAAGAATAGATTCAGAAGGCTGAAATATTTGGATATGTCAAAGGTGGATACATTGGGAAAAGTTGTCTATACGGCCTGCATTCTGCACAATTTTTGCATTGAATTAGGTGATGAGCTACCAGAAGAGTCCATAGCTCCTGATACTGTAGACGTGCTAGAGGAAGCAAATGACAGACTATCCAATGAAGGGACTCCAAAACGCGATTCAATTGCAGATATATTCATGACTGAATAGTTTTGTTGCATGGATAAATTTATATCCATTCAGGAGAAAATATGCCCTACCCAAATATGTTGTTGTTTTCTAATGCCAGGAATTTGACAATAAAGTCATTTGACCTCTTGCACTCCAATATTTTTCAAAGATATTGTCATGGTTAGCCACTTAAGCACAGATTTTGAGGTGTTTGGAATTCATTTCTTGATTTGAATTGCACAATGGGCAGTTAGGGGACTGATATATTCCAATTCTATGCAGGTGCTTGGCCAAACAATCATGGCCTGTTGCCAATCTAAATGCAGCTACAGACGATTTGCGTGGTAAATCGGAAATTAACTGTGGATTATGACGCAGAGAGTTCCATTTTTATTATCAAATTTTGTTTGTTGAAGTCTAAGTACTCTTTTCACAGAGTAATACATAGATTTAGTAACAGGTCTGTAAGTAGCAGTGCTGCCCTTCTTTGCTAAAGCATCTGCATTCTCGTTTCCCAGGATTTAACAATGGGATGGTATCCATTTGAATACAATTCTTTTATTGAGTGTTATTAATTGAGAAAGCATTTTAGTTATTTCTGCTGTTTGAGATGAAGGTGTGTTAGATAGAATAGCTGCTTTGGAGTCTGACAATATATTAGTCATTCCACGTCAAATCGCACAAATTTAACCTCGAATTGACTTTCATGTGTCTGATTTAGATAAAACAAATTTTGCACATTCTATGGATTGAAAAAATAAATAAGTGTTTTATTATTGTTGTCTATATCGATTATTGTAGTAGATATGTGTTATCAAAGATTCTGCAATAGTTCGCGCATCATCATTGTTAAACGTTATTATCTCCACTAATAATCATCACAGAGATTTGCTCTTTGTCTCAATTTGAAGGTACATACTTTCTTCTTCACATAATAATATAAAAATTTAAGTTTGTTAACTTTGTTTTAAAAAAACATTTAAACACATAAAAATATGTTTTAATGGCAGCAACTTGTTTTAAAATTACAGAAAAAATCCTTAAATACCTTGAAATTATTTTAACCACCCTTAAAAAAATCAGAATGCTACTCTGAGCCGTTGAGGAATAATTAAATGATTCACCAAGCTGCGCATCTTGAGTGTGCTGGTTGTGTAAGTACTGTTGCAAGATGTAGTGCAGGTGCAGCTCTGAATGAGAGTCGTGTGACCACTTTACACTGTTCTACGATCAGAATATCACTCTTTCACGTAATTTATGTAATATAGTACTGTATTTAAATATTGTTTTTGTAAAATAAACACTTGTAAGAATGATAACTACAGTTTACACACACTGCACTATTAAAACTAATCACCTACAACCAATTCTATTTAATGTCCACCACTTTACTCTCACTTTGAAGTGAATAGTTCTTTATTATGGCCTGAGATTGTGTCAGTGGAACAAAAGAATGAAGTTGTAAGATACCTCGTACCACTTTTGCTTATTGATACCTTGAGTAGAAAATATGGCTATGTTATTTGTATTCACTAATGGTAAAAATTTAAAAGGAATATTATAAATAATATTATTAATTCCATCAAGCATTAATTTAACATTTTCACGATAAACATAGACACAAACTTAGTGCGTGCCACTTGTTCCAGGGAGTACACATTCCATTGGTCTGAGTTTGAAAATTTTTGAAAATCCTATTTTGATATACGGATATTGCTCTTTGAAACACTGGTAAGTTTTCTTAAGATTACATAGTATTAATCTTTTCTGTTTGTGAACTCTCTTTCCATCTTCTTTAACTGAAATACAGTTCTTTTTGCCAGCCATAACCTTCCTCACATCATCAGAATTATAAAATTGAACAACCTTCTGTACTATAAATGTTCCCAAACTTTTTCCCGATTTAGGATTAGGAGTAGCCAAAATCCTCTTTTCTGGTCCTACTTGTTCAGAAATTTATATCATGTGAGTGGTGATATTAAAATGTTGTTGAATTTTACTGTAGGACCAACTTTCAAAAATTGTTAATATATGTATTTTGAGATTTCTGTTGTCTGTTTCATGAAAGAAGTTTATCAATTTCTGTATTATATCGGAATTATTTGAATTTTCAACTGAAGTTGTGTCTTTTGTGATATGAAATATTTCATGTTTAAGTGTATCTGTAACTTTCTGCATTTTTTGTTTTGGATATTTTGTTAGATAATTTTGTCTTCTTTATTGGCGATTCTCAATCATCACTAAGCTCTGACACATCTTCAATATATTATTTTTAAAGTTATTTCTTACTCGAAAGCAACCTGAAATCAGCGTAGTTCTATGTAAAATATAATAGATTATACTTTCTTTTTGCATTTTTAAAGTAATGATAAGCTGTTATAAAAAATATTTTTTTAAAAAGTGACCTTCTAAACAACCCCATCAATAAATCAATTAATATAATATTCCATTTGTTCCCGTTTCAAATGACACCAACACTCAACGTCTATGATGCATAGAATCTTAAGAATGAGCATTTTCATACTGTGCCGTGCATGAATTTGTCATATACAGTAATTAAAAGAGTATAAATAGTAAAATATTAAAGTATGATCCCAGAAAAAATTACAGACCTCTTATTTTAATCTGCAGAACACATTTTAGAAGATTTAAGCAAATACTAAATAGTCACGTTTCGTATACAGGTGTTTGATTTCACATGCACACAACACAACACGATACCTACTCTGAAAGACATAGGAATTATTGTTAGATAAATTAAAGAGAAACTGCTAAGTGTTGAAGGGACATTACATGTTTTTATAGAGGTTATCTGTTTATTTACATAAAGTAACACCGCACCACTGATAATGCATTACTCACTCTCGCTGCGGCTATTGCAGCTGTATGCTCCGGCGCGCGGTTTCACTCAATCTGACCCGAACACACCATCAGTAAATTATTTGCACAGCGACTTCTTATTCGAATAGCATTCTAAAACCAACGCAGTTCTACGTTTCTACGGAGAACATTTCAAAGAATAAAATGAAATTTTTTCCCCTTTTTTGGAAGTAAGTCCCTGATATATAAAAACGTATTTTAAAAATATAACCCCCTAAAAGGGGCCCATTTTATATTTTGATTGAACACTAAAAATTAGTATACAATACTGCAATTATTCCACTTTAAAATGATATAAATACGAAATTTCTACGGTTTATAGAATTTTCAGTATAACCATTTTCATAATACGTTGCATCCTAATTTACGGAAAAAGTAATATTTAATAAATGACTAAATAATTGTGTCAGCCCGAAAAAATTACACATGGGTTATTTAATTTAATCAATAGAATATATAAAAAAAAAATTGGAGGAAATACTAAGTTGTCATGTTTCATAGGTGTTCGATTTGACATGGAATGACTCATATCTCCATTTTTAAATTTATTGATGTGGCATAGAAAATTCCTGAGACTTTCACTTATTGGTAGACCTCGATATGTTTGTCTGTAACTAGAAAGTGAGTTATTGAATTTAGTGGCAATGAATCTTTGGCTAAGGAATTCTGATATCCATCTGAACATATTGCTGGAAATACTTAATTTCTGGAGTTTTAGTAATAATTTATTTCTCCAAACAGAGTCATATGCTAATTGAAAGTCAATAAATATTGGCAAGGTATCTTCTTTCTTGTTAAGACTGTCTTTTATTTCTTGGCCGAGGCATATGACTTGTTCATTAGTAGAGTGTAGTTGTCGAAAGCCTGGCTTGGTAATAAAAGATTTTGGGATTCTAAATACCAAGTTATTCTGTTGGAGATCATTGACTCCATAGTTTTTGCTATCATGCTCAATAGTGCTATTGGTCGATAACTATTAGCATCATGAGCAGGTTTCCCTTTTTTGTGAATTGGTACAATGATTGCTTTTTTCTAAACTGCAGGAATTGAGGTGTTCCATGATAAATTGTAAATGGATAAAAGTACAGACTTGGCTTTTTCCCCCAGATGTTTCAACAGTTCTGAATGAATGTTGCCTGGACCAGGAGATTTCTTTGTTTTTAAATTTTATATAGCTAAACGTAATTGTTTGGAAGTAAAATTTTGATTAAATATTTCAAGTTTTGTGATAGTAGCCTACTAGTAATGGTGTTTTTATTATTTTTATGTAATTCTCTTTTGATAAATTTGTCAGTTTTTTTTGGTATTGGAATGTAATATGTGGGAGTTTGAGTAGTGTTTATTAAATGCATTTGCTATATCTCACTATCTGTTAGTGTTTTGTTATTATGAATAATAGGTTGGCTAGTATTTTCCTGTGTATTGGAAATATTCTTCAGAAATTGATATGTTTTAGCACTGTCGGCTCTGTAATTAATATTTTCAATAAATTTATTAAAACTGTTCCTTTTGCTGTTAAGTTTTACAAGAAACTCATTATAACCACAACACACATTCATAATTTTTCAAACCATTCCATCAACATAAACATATTAAGTTACGTTAGATTTCCTCTCCCTGTATTGAAATCTGGGAAATTAATAGGTGCTTGCATTCATCTATTATGAGTCATGATTAGGAATCCTATTTTACGATGATTGATATGATTGTTCAGATATTTCTATATTGTGTTATTTGTTGTCTATGCTATCTTGTAGGCCTATTTTGGTGTTCTCAATGGAGCTGCAATTTTGTGTGTTGATATTGTGATACGTTGTCCCACGCCATGGCATCGTGGTCTAAGGCATCCTGCTTAGGACTCGCATTACGGAATGCGCCCTGGTTCGAGTCCTCATGAGGGAAGAAATTTTCTCATGAAATTTCGGCCAATGTATGGGTCTGGTGCCCACCCAGCATCGTGATGCACTTGGGGAGCTACAATAGATAGTGAAATCCGGTTGCAAATACCAGCTATAACAGCTGGGGGGATCATCGTGCTAACCACACGATACCTCCATTCTGGTTGGATGATCGTCCACCTCTGCTTCGGCATGTGGGCGTGAGGCCAGCAGCCGGCTGGTCGGTCTAGACCCTTCACAGGCTGTAGCGCCACGGATTATTTTATATATATTACATTGTGATACGTTAATTTTATTTATTTTTTATTGGGTTATTTTACGACGCTGTATCAACTTCTCAGGTTATTTAGCGTCTCAGTGAAATGAAGGTGATAACGCCGGTGAAATGAGTCCAGGGTCCAGCACCGAAATTTACCCAGCATTTGCTCATATTGGGTTGAGGGAAAATCCCGGAAAAAACCTCAACCAGGTAACTTGCCCCAACTGGGATTCGAACCTGGGCCACCTGGTTTTGTGGCCAGACACACTGACCGTTACTCCACAGGTGTGGACTTGTGATATGTTAATGTTGTGTATTCTCGTGTATTATGTTTTGCCTTTTTATTAACGTATGTATTATGGAAGATAATCAAGAACGTGACAATCACAAGTAAAAGACAATTCGAGCTGTAAAGAAAGGCTGGCAACTAACTGCCATGTATATCAAGTGTAGATCATCAAGGATCGCTTGCAGTCTATGTACTACTACTATTAAAGTTGTAACCATTGTCTTGTGCGATATATTTCATTGTATTCAGTTCTTCAATGCAATCGTCATTTTTCATTGGTATGATCTGTGTATCATTGTACGGAAGGCTGCATGTTTATGTTGATGGAATGGTTTGAAGAATTATGTATGTGTGTTGTGGTTGTAATGAGTTTCTTGTAAAACTTAAATTCATGTTTGTTTCCTTTTGTTACTCTGATGTCTAAAAATTAATAGATTGGTTATGTTCTATTTTTATTGTGTACTTTAATTTAGAATCTAGGCCTCTTTTGTTTAGGTGTTAATGTAAGTTTTCAATTTGTTTTTTATTGTCATATAGGAGTAGTATATCATCTATCAGAGCCAGTTTTCTCTGCGTGTTTGTTATTGTCTATACTTTTTATATAAATGTAATACCTGGTTTGTTTGCTGCTTCTACCACGACGTAATTTGTGTGATACATACTGCTAAGAAGTATTACAGACTTTCTTGGTGCTGGTACATATAGCAATAAGGAGAAGAATTTATTGAAGCCAAAGAGGGACGACTTGTTTGCTTTTCTGTTTGGCTGGAATTCAGCAGGAAAAAATGCATTTTTCCTAACTGTACCAACCAAAGTGAGACCATTTCTTAGTAATTGTTCACCCAATTGCAGATATTTAAAAAAAATTATCACAGGTGATATTTCTACTTCCATAATTGTATGGCTTTGAGAGGTGAAGAACTACTAAGGTACGGTACCTAATTTATTGCTTTCTTTTCCTAAATATGGCATTCCCTTCAAAGGGTAGAAAGTTTTTGAAACTGCAATTAAAAATATCTTCATACTATATTTTTCTGGTGGTTTAGAAGCCATATATTGTCGAAATGGTCATCGTCCCCTGAATGGTACTACCGGTAGTTGTTTGTCAACTGCTAGATTGCTCCCTGGAAGATAATGAATGCTTTGTAAGATTCTTGCATATCTCTCATACGTCACAGATGAGTGTCAATTTGTCCCTTTCCCAAGAATTTCGTGAGTTTAAACTTAAGCAATTTTGACCTGGAATGCTTGAAACAAAATTTTTGCTTTTATCAGCTGTAAAACAGTTTTCCGGGGATCCGTGGTTTATGAAAACTAGGTGTCTTTAGGCATGATTCATGAAATAATTGGCAACAATGAGATCGTGATATCAACATTACTTTAATTAAAAGGGTGACTTTTATATTTGTACAGCAGAAATAACCAAAATGCTCTCTCAATTAATATCATTCAATAAAAGAATTGTATTCCAATGGATACCATCCCATTGTGGAATCCTGGGAAATGAGAATGCGGATGCTTTAGCAAAGAAGGGCAGCACTGCTACTTACAGACCTGTTACTAAATCTACGTATTACTCTGTGAAGAGATTTATTAAATCTACATACTTAGACTTCAACAAACAAAATTTGATAACACAATCCCAAGGGAAAAAATGGAACTCTCTGCATCAAAATCCACAGTTAATTCCCGATTTACCACGAAAATCGTCTGTAGCTGCATTTAGATTGGCAACAGGCCATGATTGTTTGGCTAAACACCTGCATAGAATTGGAATATATCAGTCCCCTAACTGCCCATTGTGCAACTCAAACCAAGAAATGGATTCGGAACACCTCAAAATCTGTGCTTCAGTGGCTGGTCATGATAATATCTTTGAAAAAATATTGGAGTGCAAGAGGTCAAATGACTTTATTGTCAAACGCCTGGCATTAGAAAACAACAACATATTTGTACATAGTGTAAGAAATAATACGAATGTTGAGGCATAAGTCATGGCAACTATTTTTTTTTTGTGATAGTGTGGGGTTGTTCGAAATTTTGAAATATGCCAATGAAAGGACAGGTTATATGTATTAATAGAGTAGGCATCAAACTTCTATGAATGACACAGCATCATGCTACTTGAAAGGGCAGGGTATGGATATGTGATACTTGAAAGGACAGTATGTACGAGGGGTAGGCTAGTGATCAAACCTCCATAAACGACACAGCATCATGGTACTCGTGTTTACATGGTAGTTGGAACAGCATTATGATACACATAGCTACTTAAAAAACCCATTGGGTAACATTCGCTCTCTATGTGGTAACTAGAGACGAGAATTCCATGCAAATGCATGTTTTTATAGGAACATAGGACATAGCTCAATCTTAGTACTTATCCATTTCATTACTTTCCGGTTCCACATATGTGTACTTTTTCCATGCATATTTGCATGTTTTGGCCTTTTTGGGAATAAAAACATGCATAATGCATATTTAAGCAATTTTTAGCTTAATAATGGATATAATATACGTTATATTCAGTTTAAATACATGTTTTAATGATTTTGAGTGGATACCTCAGTTTCTCGATTTTTATGTCCCTTATTTTAGCTTCAGGAATCAGAACTGAAGAAGAAAAAGAAAAAAAGTAAATAACAAAAAAATGGAATAGAATGTTAAGATTTTCACCATAAGATTTTAGAGGACCTCTCCCTGGAGAGAAGTTCACTTTTACAACACTTTACCCACGACCCTCTATAGACCGTGTCATAAATGGATTTATTACGTTGGATATTTGGAGACTAATAGAGAGGAAATACAGAGGGTTTAAGGAAACTGCTGACAAATAATTTAGGTTAAAAGCACCCTCTTTCAGGGAGGTTGTAAATTCTCTCCCTTTTCCAGTACTAGTAGCAATTTATATTCTTCTAAAACTGGAATCATTCGCTTAACTGTCTTTGCAGTGTGTGAACCTCGTAAGTGGTTAATGTGTTTGTTTATTCTGTTTGCGTGTGTTAATGTGGTTCTAATATGCTTCCAATTAAATATTCAAAAAGTGTACTCTTTGCACAGTGGATTAAAGAGAGGATTTTATTAGATAAGATAGTGATGTCATATTTAGCGATTTGCTGTAAAGAGTTAAGCAATGCTATTCTGTTCCCGAATATTTTATATGGCAGTTGTTCTTTGTAAAAAATTACAAAACTTCTTTAAAATAATCAATTGAACTACGATGTCCGTTTTTAAATCGTATCTAGGTAAACATAAGGTCTATTATAATTATTTCTCATGAAATGTAGGCCTATTAAAAAATTTCAAGTCGACCAGCATGTCGCAGCTGCTTCATATATTGCAAGAATGCAAAAAAGAAAAGAATTTGCAAAGAATTCCATAGATCCCTCAGTTATGTCCATGGGAAAGTGGGTGTAGTGACGAAAAACAAACTGGTCAGGGTCATAAATGCTAACCCGGACTACAGATTCTTTTGTTCAGTGAAGAAGGTTTTTGTGGAGAAAACTTGAATGAAAAATTTGACCTGACACTGTCACAAATATGTTCATTCAAGTTTAATTAAACCCATAACTTCTTGCGATATAGAGAGGTCATTCTGTGTCTACAAAAACATATTGACTGACAAGATTAGGAACCTCGCAGAAACCAATTTAGAAATGTTGTTACGTTGTTAACTGTGCAAAAGAAAAAGTGAAGTGAAATAAGACATTTGGAACAAAAATGAAAGTGCATATTTTAATGTAGTTTTCGCTTGATAGTGCATATTTCATAGTTTGATAGTTCATGAATGCATGCATATTTTGGGATTTTATAGTGCATGAAATTCTCGTCTCTATAGGTTAACTTATTATTATTATATATTATATATATATATTATTATTATTATTATTATTATTATTATTATATTGGTCTCTCCACTAACTATGTTAATTGGTTTGAAAATTATTTAACAGATAGACAGTCTTGTGTTCGACTAGGTAATTCTCTCTCGGTTCCATTTAATAGTGTATGCGGAGTTCCTCAAGGGTCTACATTGGGACCTCTCCTATTTTTATTATTTATAAATGATATAAGTAAAAGAATAAGTTCTAGCTGCCTTTTATTTGCGGATGATCTCAAAATCTTTCGTAAAATTAATAGTTCGGCTGATTGTCAAATTCTTCAAAATGACATTAATTCAATTTTACAATGGTCTGTTGCAAATGGAATGAAAATTAATCAATCCAAAACTTTTGTTATTTCCTTCTCACGGAAAACTACTTCCCAAAAATTTAATTATTCTCTTAGTAATGTCGTAATTACTAAGAAAGATTGTATTAGAGATCATGGAGTCTTACTTGATTCAAAATTATATTTTCATGATCATGTGCAATATATTTATACCCATTCATTAAGAATGCTTGGTCTAATCAGATCTATAACTTATTCTTTTTCTACTCCTATGTGTTTATTAATTTTATACTATACATTGGTTAGATCGAAGCTTGAATATGCATCTGTTGTATGGAACTCCATTACTTCCACTGACTTGGCTAAATTGGAGAATATTCAAAGAAAATTTATTTCCTTGTGTTCTTATAGATTTTTACCAAATTCCGATTATAACTATGAGACTAATTGCAAATATTTTAATGGCGGTAGTTTGTTTACCAGACGTCAGGATCTTGATTATTTATTTTTTTGTAAAGTCATTAAGGGTGATATTGATTGTGAATCTTTCATAAGCAATATCAGTCTTCATATTCCTGCTAAGGGTTTAAGATTTCATAAAATATTTTATAATAGGAATTCTAAATCTCTATCTCCGGTCTGCAGATGTATTAAATATGCTAATTTGCATGGATTGAACTTGGATCCATTTAATGTGTAGTATATCTTTTGAGTTTTTATGTCAGTTTTATTAATTTATGCCATTGTCAAGATATGTATTATACTATTCTTGCCAATTCATATTTTTACAATATTACTTATATTATTCCAGTCTTCATTTATTTGATTTCATTAATACATTTGTAATTCACTCTATTCAATTGCCATTATTTTTAATTATCTCACTGAACTAATTTTAATAATTATTATTTGTGCTATTTATTTTGTTGCATTTGGTCTATTGATTAATGTAGACTATTATATTGATTGTATTTCATCTCACTGCCATTTCTATCATTCATTCTCATCATCATTTGTCGTTTTGTTTGTATCTTGTGCTAAACTGTAATTGGCCTTGTGCTGTTGTTTCGCACATTAATATTATAAATAAATAAATAAATAAATAAAATTATTATTATTATTATTATTATTATTATTATTATTATTATTTATTAGAATAGAATGCAATATTCGTCTGAGGTGGTCTCAACTACCCTTATAACCTATGTCATCTTGCAGTGTAGCACGGAGTTTCTTTAATGTAAGTACTTCATTTTAATGTGTAGTACTCTTGTATTTTTCTCCTTATAATGCACCTATCCATGTCATCCAATATGAATTTTTCGCTCACTTTTCGGTTTTTACCCGGTGTGTATAATTTGGTTTGGTTACTGTTTAATACTTTCGTTTCTCTTCTAATTTTTTCAATGAATGATTCCGATTTTCCAGTTGCTGTTGCAGCTCGTTTTGTTGCTTGAGACAGTGGCAAATTACATGAATTCCTGTTCTTCTCAGCATCAAAAAACTCAATCACCTTGGCAACAATACTTCTTCATTCACTATGTACAATTTTATTCTTGCCTGTCTCCATTGATGTGAATTAAATATTTGATAATAATGTAGCTTAGGAACCTTCATATATGCACGCACGGACACAACACAACTCACAATCAGCTAGACTGAAATTGGCAACGTTGTGATCGCAGTTGTATTGTACTTGCAGGTCCACTCACAGTTTGTCAAACCTGCTAACAAAAGTGTTAAAAGGTTGACTAGTTGCCTGCTATGCTAGCATAATGGAACCTTCCTAGCCGACAGTGAAGGCAAAAATGAAGAATCCATTATTGTGGTAATACTGGAGAGTGGTTCTTCTATTGGTCGCGATGCCCACACACACCCTCTCGGATACTTACGGGGGATTGGTGACTGAATAACTCGGGTCGAGGGAGAGAGATTCCAGAAGTTGGCATGTTTTACGGGCTTTCACTTGAAGTTGTCAAACTATAGTGATAACCATATCACACTGCGATCCCCATAGTGATGCGACCACATACTGTGGATATCATATGACATCTTGTGATACCCAATCAATTGACTTATGCCCCAACTCTCGTATAATTGATCAAGATTACAGTTTCATGTTAACACACATCACAATTTAATACTTAAACATAATGATAAATAAAAATTTACATTACTTTTTATGTGTTGCAAGGAGTAGAGAAGTGCATTTCATAATCTCTCCTACTCAGTTCCCATCCTCACCTTCCCATGGTGCAACCTGTTTTAAACAACTGAAACTCTGTGGATCAAGTCAGCTGTATTTCAGCATGCTGTTCTGCCATGGCATGCATAAGCACTCCCCTCCCAAGTGATGAGGGATATGACAATTCTCCTGACTAGGTAATAGGATCCACTTACCAACGACAGGTGCAGTACTCCAAACAGTTTGGGATTTACGTGTAGGTGTGTGTGTGTGTGTGTGTGTGTGTGTGTGTGTGTGTGCGCGCACGCGCGTGCGTGCGTGAGTGTGCGCGTGCATGTGTGTGTTACTTTTTAATTGGTTATTTTACAACACTATAAACTGCTTCACAGTTATCTAGTGTCTGAATGAGATGAAGATAATGCCAGCGAAATGAGTCCAGAGTTGGCGCCAAAAGTTACCCAGCATTTGCTCTTAATGGGTTGAGGGAAAATCCCACAAAAAAACTGCAATCAGGAAACTTGGATTTGAACTCAGACAGACAAAGAACTAAGGAAGAGAATATTTTCAGAATTTTGGGCCTTGAGAAGCTATGATCTTCAAAATTCATTTGCATGGACGAATCAAAGACAAATTATAATTAATTGATTGTGGGTCGTAGACACAAGGTGAATTGGATGAAGAAGAAAACGATAGAACAATAAGTATAAATTCTTAGCTTTTTTTTAAATTCTATGTTTCAAAAGCCAATTTCAATACCTTTCTCTGCATTTTTCATTAGTATTTATATCATTTGAAGGTACCTTTTATCTCTAATACTACCGGTAATGAAAGAAATTGTACCAAGAAATAATATTATCAAAGACTGTATGGCAAATACCTACATCAACCAAAAAACCAACTAAAGTGAGATTCAGAAATATAAACTGGGTAACTTATCAGTATATAGTCAAAGTGATATGAACAGTAAATTCAACGAGTTCCAATAAATATTTTTAATCCAGTTTTCCTGTACAATATAAATATGCAACAATAGATTGATTACACAAGGTATTAAAATTTCATGCAAAACCAAGTGATCATTATATATACAGAGCAGAAATAATAATGACACAAACTTAAAACAACACTGTAAAAATTATTAAAAAATATTACACAAAGTGATCCAAAAAACTAAAGAATTACAGTATAACATAATACAAATCTCTGAGAATAAAATCAAAACAACTTGGAACATAATTAAAAAGGAAAGTGGACGATCAAAAAGTAAAGTAACAAACTATACCCTCTAACAATACAAAAACATCAGACCCAAATGAAATTGCAAACATATTTAACAAATATTTTCTTATAATAACTGATAACCTCAACATCCCCCAAGATAATGTTACTAACAATAACATAATATTTTCCAACAAACAAGAAATAGTTGCAATTATTAAAAATCTAAAGTCAAAAAACTCCTTAGGGTATGATAAAGTAAGCAAAATATTAAAAGCGAGTTCACATATTAGAATAATAGTGTGTGCCAAATCTAGGTAATCATGTAGATCCATTTTAAACAAAACTACAAATAATGCCCAAAGCTTGTCAGTATATTTTTTCATAAGTGATCTTACTCGTATGTACTAATCGTGAAAACTTTGTAACTAATTCAACAGGTACAGTAAAAAAATGACTTTCATACTCCATTGGCAAGTCTATCGTGCTATCAAAAAGTAGTGCGTTACATGGCAGTAAAAACTTTTAATACCCTCCTATGAATATAAAAAATGAAACTCAAAACATAAGATTATTTAGTGTCAAATTAAAGAAGCACCTAATTTCTCACACCTTCTATTCTGTAGGTGAATTCATGACATTCAACAACACTGCATGAATATTTCTATGTTGTATGAAGTATTGATACTAAAACATTATGTTGTACTAGTAGACTATATTTTAAAACTCTTCTGTATATATTTCAACTAGAATGTGACTATAATTAAGACTTCATAGTACTATTAAGAATTTTTTTTTTTTCATTTGACATGTTCCATATTCTAGCTGTGAAACGATGTATGAATTAGTGTCCTGTAATGTTCGAACATGAGAAAGGCAACCAAGACATTAAAAACTTCATCTTATTTTATAAGAAAAACTTATCACTAGATCTGTGCTAAAATCCTTAAGCAGTTAAAGCATGAGTAGAGAACAGCAAATATTTTTATAACAAGGTGAAACAAACACGACAGGCTTCCTTCTGCAGAGCTAACATTGGCGAATATTGAACTTCACCATATTCGACAAACTTGAGCTGAACATAGGGCCTGTAATGCATGACGCTAGTATGAATACCATGGAATGTAAATAAATATAATACAATATAATAGGTATGATTGTTTATCATCAATATTGCTTATTCAAAGGTTCCTATATTAACACATTTGGTAAAAACTTTCTTGAATGGTTGAGCTGTTTGAACTTTTCCCATAGCTAATTTTCAAAATTGTAGCACAAAATTTCGAAGAGTAGATCTCTCTTCGTCATCAGGTGAAAACCTACTGGGGATCGTTACAAACAGCCAGCCTGTCAGTCAGACAGAAGGTTTTCACCTGATGAAGAGAGATCCACTCTTCGAAATGTTGTGCTACAATTTTGAAAATTAGCAATGGAAAAAGTCCAAACAGCTCAACCATTGAACAATTAACCATTACTCTCCCCGCCTTCATTCAGATCAAAAAATTTCTTCATTTAAGATAATGAATATTGGTTTGTTCAATATTACATTACCTGTCATAAAACATAATTAAAATAAAAATTAATGTTGTGTTTTTTAGTAGTAGTAAGTGTGTAGTTTATGTAACATTATTCTATGTTCAACAGTGTGACAGAGAATATAGCTTCATTCTCAGGTACAAAATAATTCAGCAAATCATAATTAAAGCAGTTTGTCAAAGCTATAATATATATATATATATATATATATATCATAGAATGGTAAGCCACTCCCAAAATAATTTTCCCTCTGTAGACAAAGAAAAACATGGTAAGCCACATAAAAAAAAAGATTTAAAATGTTAGAAAAAAGTGCCGAAATGCTGATACACGGCATTTATGATTTCTTACAATGTTTAGTTTATTCATATTTTAATTTCTGGTAAATTTTCAGTTCATTTTCTTTAACGCAGATTCCAGGCCATAAAAAAGTGCAATTTTCTCAAAACTTAATATTTGTGGGATACCATGTTTTTGTCCACAACCCTTCAAATATACCAGAGCAAAAGAGTTGATTTCTTTAAGGGTAAGGACCTACAGGGATGACCAAATGTGTGTCAAAATTAACATTTTTTAATTTTCTAGTGTAAAAATACTTTGTAGTATTGACTTCATTTGAGGAAAATTTCAAGGTCGTTAGGAAGAAAATAAATGCTTTTACGCCATTTTTGAATAGCTGCTGTGCTCCAGTTCCTTTACTCTATGCTCAAACTTCTCTGTTGAATGTATGTAGTAGGTTGTTTTATGATGCTTATCAACATCCTTGGTTATGTAGCGTCTGAATGAGATGAAGGTGATAATGCTGGTGAAATGAGTCCGGGGTCCAACACCAAAAGTTACCCAGCATTTGTTGGGCATAGCTTTAATGTTCAGTGTTGCCAATTTAGCGGTTTTCCCGATAAATCTAGCTTTTTTGGATAACCGTCTTGCAGGTAAAAATTGTATTATCTCGCTTAGTGGGAATACTAGCAGTTTTTAATCTTTGAAGTTTCTGAAATGAAATTCATATTAGCGTTATTGTTGTTTTTGCAAGTTTAATACCGGTCGATTCTAACAATTGGACGTAATCAAAAGTGCGGCGGCATTTTAATCAAACATTAAAAATTGAACATCTGCTGCCGCCGTGCACTAGTACTTCATATGATCAACAAAGACTGTAAAGATTACAGACAGATTAAATTCAATTGCTTAAAGAATATTATTTATGCCTAAGACGTGTACCGTGACAGTGTTAACTATTACTCGTTTTATAAATATAACGGTACAATATTGTTAAATCTTTCTCTGTGCTATTTATCCGTAAATAATTGAGGTATGGGGCCTCAATATCAGCAACGATTTCGTAAAGAGTGGCTACGTGAAGTGTAACTTAAAGACAAACACAATTATTGAATTCTGGAGTGAAGTAGCCAGTTACAGGGATGCATCTAATATAAATCCTTTTCAAGATTTGGTTGATCTTATTGTGTTTCCTTGGTCTAATGCTCAAGTGAAGTGAATATTTAGTATGATGAATGTCGTGAAGCATACGAAAACAGATGGGGACAGAATTAATGAATGCAATTCTGACAATATGGACAGGTCTGGTCGTGTGAACAAGTGTTGCAAGAATTATCAGGTACCACCAGAGGTTTTGGAGAAAATAGGTACCTTGACTACATACAGAAATGAAAATGGACAGGCTAAGAATAACTTACTCTACCCCGGGGACCTCACAGTCACAGCATTATATTCCTGATGGAGATGATCCAGAGGAGCTGCTAATTTGAGTGAGTGATTTTTAAATTATATGTTTCATACCATTACTAATTGCATGCGTATAAAATGTAGTGTCTTACATTGTGCCAAAACGAAAGCTTCATTGACCAGCATCTGCGAAAGTTAAACTTGTGTGCTATACCACTTATTTTATTACTACTACTACTACTACTATTATTATTATTATTATTATTATTATTATTATTATTATTATTATTATTATTATTATTATTGTGAACGTTACTTATGTACCTGGCACTATATGACATTGCTAAAATACCTTGCAAATAACTTACCTTAGATTTATAGTATGGAGTACTGGAAATTAGATGTGATTACTGGGAGAGCTATACTGGGTGTTCATTTCAAAGTGTGTCATGACGTCACTGTTGTGAGTCAGCGATTTGAAGCGAGTTTCAGCTTTTATGTCAGAGAAGTTGCCTATTAATTAAGGCGTTCAATCTGAACTTCAGAACGTGTACGGTATAACTTGAATGTCGTAGCAACAGATGGCGGTCTGTACGGTCTGTGTGCTACCTAACCTCTTTCGAACTGTGTTTTGCGCGGGCAAGTCGTATGCAGGGTATTTGTTATCATCGGTAACGGCAACATTCCACAGTACATATCAAATGCTCCATGTCCATGTTGACCGTCGAAGTTAATGTCAACAAATACGTAAGTAATCATCTTAAACCTCTCCCCATATTCCGACAGTAAGAAAAAAAACTCACCTCAGTACATGTTTCCAAACAGTTCACATTCCTGCCACTATCCGGCGTTACCGTATGTATTGGTAAGTACTCTTCAGAATGAACACCGTACTTGCTAGGCAACTTCTCTGGCATATAGGTAATACGCCTCTGCGGAAGTGTAGGAAAATTGAATTCTCTAGGCTCATCGGCTAGCCACATGACGGCATACAGTGAGCCATGACACATTTTGAACTGAACACCCAGTAGTCCTATGTCCACCCAACTCGCCCCAAATACATATCTTACTTATATAATAAAATCGATGTGCGTGAATGAAGAACACGGCAATATTTCTCGAATGTGACGTATTTGAGGGAGAAAATACTACACACCTAATCTAACCTGTCACATAATACACACCTAATCTAACCTAACCTAACCTAACCTGTCACATAATACTACACACCTTTAGTAACATTCCTCAAGTTTAATATTTTGTTTGCATACATCGCCATCCCTGCTAGATGCTGTGACAGGTGCCACCTAGTGGAAGTGGATCGTGATGTCAGGGAGAAACTTGCATCATTATATTTAGTTCGTTCAGTGTGTGTTTTGTAAAATAATGAATGTGTTGGTGTAGTGATAATTCCATATATAACTTATAGTGCAATAAGAATTAATATGTGCTGTGACTGTGATAAATGTGTTCAAAATTGCTTTATAGCGCACATTGACAATGATAAAAGTTTGCAATATTCGTTATATTGGCAGGTGGATGCGCTACCTTGATCTATGGTTATTATTATTATTATTATTATTATTATTATTATTATTATTGTTATTATTATTATTATTATTATTATTATTATTATTAAATACGCATTAAAATCTAGAGATTTTTGTTAGAAAATCGCAGGTTTTCGAAAGCCATCTAGTGGGATTATATGAACAACTGTTGGCAACACTGTTAGTGACTATCTGAAAGTTATGAAATTCAAATGGAAAATACACAGACTGGTCAGTGTCTACTATAGCAACGTGGTTTGTGTAACAGACGCGAGCGTGAGCATTGCCAAAGTGAGTCGAAAATAAGTAAAGCGACGAATACAATAATGTCATGTATTCGGAAATAATTAATGTTCTAAAAAAATAATTGAACTAACTAGAAATTTTTTCGTTCACAAAATGTTAAGGGTACACGCAGTCTACCCTGTCTTCTCTGATGCTTTGCCCCTGTTTCCTCTTCGTCCTATCCATCTCCGATTGAGTGTGCAATCGAGAAAATTCCTCACATTGACATGAAAGTGCCCCATTTTGTTGAAAGTAAAACCCATTTCCATTCTCAAAGAGGTCATTAAGACGTGGAATCGTGGTTTCTAACATTTGCAGGTATTTCTTATCCGTGACAGTCCCTCAAAAAAGTACGGTCCAATTATTCCTCTGGAAGACAGACCACACCATACTGCTACCCCTGGAAGATTGACGACCTTTTCTTAAAAGATGTGTGGGTTTTCGTTAGGCCAGTACACACAATTATTGTGCCCGTTAATTGTGCCATTAAGTTTAAATGTGGCTTCATCTGATTAAACAATTAAGTCTTGAAAATCTTCCCTTTCATCACACATGTTCAAGAACCACTCACAAAATTCCAGTCGCCTATCTGGGTTGTCCTCATTTAGTGCATGGACAAGTCTCGGAATGTAAGGCTTCCATTTTTGAGCTCGAAAAATCCGATGAACACTGGATTCGCTGATATCAATCTCACGAGAACATTGCCTCATTGACTTCTTTGGGAATTGTGCAAAAGCCTGCATGACTGCATCAACACACTCATCAGTGGAACTTCTCTTTCTTTTGCACCACCCTTTCAACACATCTTGCACCGTTCTGTCGACTTCAAACTTGTCTCGGATTCTTGTGATAGTTAATCTTGTTGGTGGTTGTGTTCTAAATTCAACCCTCCAACGTGGTTGATCCTCAATAACGTTCTCCACTCTCCAATAACATTTCAGTATCCACTTACGTTCATTGAAAAGTAATTGCACCACCATGTTTGTTTATAAACAGGTGAACATGTTTCCATGCTTTCCACTTTCTGAATCATAAACTGCAAAAATCGTATTTTTATCTCATTTCTTTGCTGTGAAATGATATTTTAAAGAGTGTATACATCAATTTTGGACACTGTACATTAAATATATTCAACAGCTTCAGATTTTTATGTTAATTGACTACTCTCCCTGAAATAAGGGTCTAACTGAATTGTAAAAATATATGCCTTAGAACCTTAGATGCTTATTCCGAGAGATAGTCAATTGCTTAATTAACCACTACCTAGTTAAATTTAAATTTTCTTCAGCACACATAAGAAATATGACAGTGATGTCACGGAAGGTAGGTATGTATAGATGTAGCCTAATATATTTCCTTAAACCGTTTATTTCTAAATACATAAATTGAAATACTTACATCTCCATAGAGTTTGCTATATATTGCCAAACTTGAGGAATATTACTGCCTAATTTTATACCGGAACTTGTTGCTAAAAGCACATCACACTGGTCACTTTTCTAGAATTCATGCTTTGTGCTGCCTGCCTATATGTTTCTGTATAATCGACTTCTAAGTTCTAAGTTTCAAGCACAAAGAACAGAACAGTTTCAATTTTTTTTACAACAGAGTCCGTAGAAAAAACTGGAAACTTTTGTGCTGTATTTACAAATGTGTGTTGAGTCACACCACAGATGCTTACTACACTGTTTCAGAAAGCAGACTCACTAATAAATGTTGTCAGAGATAATTTCAATAATTATAATGATACGTCACTTCTATGAAGCTGTGTTGACATTATTAGAAAAAGACTGATTTTGTCTTATTTTGCAATAAAAATATAAAATTAATACTGTGCTGTTAGACATTATTATTTGTTACTGCAGCATTTTTTATTGTTTGTTTCTCAGAAAAAAGTGCAAATTATTGACAGAAATAGGTGGTTTTTTAACACCTGGATTAGCAGTAAGAAAGGTCTATCTTGTGGCCAATGGACTGAGGCCAATAAAATGAGCACCAATGTTATTGCAGTTAGATTTCTCCCCAGTAGAAGCCTTAGCAATACTCATTGCAGGAGATGCAGTGAGCCTGAAATGTTACCCCACGTGCTAGGTTTCTGCCCTCAGGGCGAATTACTGCGAATTGACAGACATAACACAGTCTGCACAATAATTGCTAACAGATTAAGGTGAATGCGAAGTATATGAGGAAGTTCAATGTCTTTTTACAGTGGGATCTACACGGGGTGCTGACATCATAATAATTGAAATAAAAAAATTGGTCTCATTCTTGACCCAACAGTAAGGTTTGAAATTATTAAAAATCAACCAAAGCAAGTACATGAAGAGAAGCGAGCTATTTACTTTCCTTGCTGTGATGATCTCACTCATAAATATAATATTCAAGATTGGAATGTCATTGGACTCATGTTTGGTGCGCAAGGAACAGTAATTCCCAAATTTACATTGGAGATCCTCAGAAAATTGAAAGTTCCTGAAAAGACTCTTCCGACAATTGCACCAACCATTTTAAAATCTTCATTGAACGTCATCAATCACTATTTCTGTTCATCTTTATAATATTCAGTGTATATTATTTATTTTTCAATAAATTTTTATTGTACTGATAGCTACCACATCTTGTCGCAAATTATTATTATTTTTTTTTTAATTTCATTATGTATTTTTCTAACATTTTTGTTCATTTGAATTGATTAGGATGCCGATATTTTAAATCCAAGATTTGGACGGCTATCAATATGATGACTCTCCATTTTTTAATATATTTCCAAGGAATAGTAGGTACTTTAATAATACCTATATTCGTTGCTTTGAAGGAGCGGTCAGTGTGTCTGACTGTAAAACTAGCGGGTACAGGATCGAATCCTGGTTGGGAAAAGTTGCCTGGCTGAAGTGTTCTCTGGGGTTTTCTCTCTACACATAAAGAGCAAATACTGGGTAATTATCGGCGGTGGACTCTGGATTCACTTTTCCGTCATTATCACCTTCATCTTTATCCATTCTGCCTAGTTTCATACTCATATAGGCCTATGTCATCCTATCACACAGGGCTAAGAGAATCCCACCTAATGGGTGCCCAACCTCAGAATCCTATGTGTAAACTGTCATGCTTTTTGTACTTTTGGGTTACCATGATGATGATGATGATGATGATGATGATGATGATGGTGGTGATGATTATGACGATGATAACGATACGAGAAGGAAAAGGTTGTAGAAAAGAAGCTGGTGTAAAAAGAGATGCAGCAGAAAATACTTTTGGGTTGCGATGATGACGACAACGACGATAGTGGTGGTGGTGGTGATACGAGAAGGAAAAGGTTATAGAAAAGAAGCTAGTGTGGGAGGAGACGTAGAAGAAGAAGAAGAAGAAGAAGAAGAAGAACAGGAAGAAGGCGAAGAAAAAGAAAGCACCTTTGATAATGATGACGCTAATTACACTGATAAACAATGAAATACTCCTTTAAATAACTAAGTGATCTTTAAGTATTGAGATGTACTGATAACGAATATGAAACCTGTTTTGCTCTATCACCTAAATCTTTTCCAAAACAACCTCATTGTAAAGTTTTATGGTTTCCAGTCTCTGCATCCAGTTTAACCTTTGGTTCCAAACAAATGAATAAGAAGCTTTCATCGATCTTGTATGTTTATGAAGGGCACTTAACATCTGGCAGTAGATTAATGTCCTGTTTCTCTGTTAAAATTGTTCTTTTGTGAATTATCTTCTTAGTAATGCGCTATCTTTCTTTCTGATCACTTCGCGAGTAGCCATATTTTATGTTTATGTTCGTGAAATTGTGAATCTAAGTGTGTATTGTGAAGTAAAATCTAAAGTGTATTTTAACAAAACGATAACAGCATTCATCATAACTGTGTTTTGTTATGTTTGCGGTGAATTTACTCTGAAGTCACAGAGAAATTTCTGGAGAGAAGAGTGTTAAGAATCACCCTTTAGTTGAGAAAGACAAGATTCTGTTACCACCGTTGCATATAAAATTAGGGTTGATGAAAAATTATGTCAAGACTTTGGTTAAACATGGTCAGGGTTTTGGATACTTGAGGAAAAAATTTCCTAAACTCAGTGATAGTAAGTTAGAAGAAGGTATATTTATTGGGCCACAAATCCGTGAGATCATTCATGATGACAACTTTGTGGAATTTCTAACAAAAAAAGAGAAATATGTATGGTTAGCTTTTAGACAAGTATGCTGTAATTTGTGAAAGCTGACAACTATGAGAAACTTATTACGAACTTGTTGAAATCTTATCAGCATATGGGGTGCAATATGTTCTTGAAAGTTCACTTTTTACACTCACATTTAGACTTCCCCCCCCCCCCCCCTAACATGGGCGCGGTTAGTGATGAATGCGGTGAGAGATTTCATCAGGATATTTCTGTCATGGAGAGAAGATATGCAGGAAAATCAGTACAGAACATGTTAGCAGACTATTGTTGGAACCTCAAGGAAGACATTTCTGGTGGGAGTTACAAATGAAAGAGTTCAAGGAAAAAATTTTGAAAATGTGAGTAAAAATGTGTTTTTTTTTTTTAATTTTCTTTTTTTTTCTTGTTTTTACATGAAATTTTTTCCCAGCGTAGTCCTGTATTTTTATTTCATATTTATTCCCTTCAGTATTTAAATTTTATTTCATGAGGAAAAATGATTTCAAATTTCAATGTAGTATTGCAAAGGAAATTTAATTTCTATTAAAAATAAAAATGAAATTCCCAGGAAAACGAGAGGTGATACAGCATTTCCAATTCCAGATTTGGGTTCAGCGGGGTCGAATTATAGATAATCTATTTTCGTTCAAAGGAACAAAAAATAAAGTTTAAATTTGTCTATCAGTGTTATGTAAAAGTAGAAAATAAGTATCTACTGGAAAGAAGTAGGCATAGCCTATTTTTTTTATATATATTTTGTATTACTATATTACATTTACTTACGATAATGGTATGCAGCTTGTGTTGGTTGATAATGAGCATTTGTTTTGCTTTTTATTGTAGCGCATGCATTCCGAGCCCACTCCTGTAAAAAATTATATTTATTTAAAACTATATGTTTAATTTCGAAGTTATAACATTGCAAAACAAATAATGTGCTGGTAAACGAGTTAATCAGTTAGTACCGAGTACCAGTATTTTACATAAAATTATGTAGACCTTCTAGTGCCATACAATAAGTATCAAATTTTGTGCCATTCATTTATTTTAATTCTTCTTTTTATTCAAAATTACTGAAGTCTGAAGAAGGCAGATATAAGTCGAAACTAGTCATTAATCAAGGTAAAATACATTAGCTTCAATTTAACAAAAATAACGAGTCATTAATGGAAGTAAAAATTGAAAAATGTTTCTATTATACAGAACCTGGCCGTTCAGAAGAGGAAACTTGATGTAGTTCAGTAGGCTATGTTATTTACAGTATGTTCATAGTTGAATGGCTAGTTATAGATGAAATTCATAATATGATAATACGAAAGCTAAATAAACTTTTTTCATTTTTTTTTATTTAATTTATTATATTCCATAGATCTTACATTAGAATGAAGCTTTAAGATGTGGAACAAGTCAAAATTTTACAATATTACAATTACAATTTTTACAATATTTTACAATTTTTACTGTTTTACAATATTGTAATTTTCTACAAGTTTTTACAATATTTTGGCGAGATATAGTGAGATGAGGTGAGGCCTGAGGATTCGCCAAAAGATTACTTGGCATTTGCCTTATGGTTGGAGAAAACCTCGGAAAAAAAACCCAACCAGGAATCAGACCAAAGGGGGTGAAAAGAAGTGGGGCCGAGGTCTCGCCATAGACCATCCAGCTCCAGTTGGGGAAAACCTCGGAAGAAACCATTTGATGAGACCAAACGGCGGATCCAACCCAAGCCTGAGCGCAGATTTTGTACATTTGCAAATTTTACCATTATTTTCATGCAGATATTAAGGCTAGAAAGTTAGACTCAAGACTAAACAACATGACATTCTGAAAATAATACAAAAGCCATTAAATTATCTCATTCCAATTTTCAGAACATTAATTATGTAGCTTAGGTTACATGTCATATTGTGAAACAAAGACTTTATACATAATGTATGCATATTTTGTTTCACATACAGATTTACAGAGTAAAAATGAGGAATTTAACGCATACTATATGCATATTATGTTTCACATAGAGCAAGGATCGGAAAATTGTCATTGTGATCACTAGCAATAGTGACATCGCAGGGACAGCACAGTAAACTATTTTTTGTTTCACCCCCTCCTTTCTGTCCAACTCCCCTACAACTCCAGTACACAAGCATCTATCAGCGGCAGGTTACCTGATTAGATTCAGATAGCTTCTTTCTCAAAACCTTCAACATCTGTACCGAAGAATGGGAGAAACAGTATTTGTTGCGCACATGGTGACAATGTGGACACTTCTTGTGTTTTAAAATTCTAATAGGCACTAGCAACATTTATGACACGTCATAAGATTATCACGAAATCATAGGTAAGCAAGAACATATCCAGTGTTAATATAAACGGAAATGTATACAGTAGAATACAAGTAATAATGATAATAATAATAATAATAATAATAATAATAATAATAATAATAATAATAATCCGTGGCGCTACAGCCCACAAAGGGCCAAGACCGACCAGCCGGCTGCTGGCCTCACAGCCACATGCCGAAGCAGAGGTGGACGATCATCCAACCAGAATGGAGGTATCGTGTGGTTACCACGATGAGCCCCCCAGCCGTTATAGTTGGTTTGTGTAGAATACAAGTATAAACATAATTTTCTTTTCGTAGGGCTGAACAGGGTGAAGCGATTAAAACATAAAAAGAACTAAATTCAAATAACAGTTCTGGTACTAAAATGCGATGAAACAAGCTATGAGTCAAATTTTCATATAAGGAATTGTTCTTATTTTTTTATCCAGGAGCACGCTCATGCGTTTTCCAAACATACTTACGACTCACTCTGTATAGAAGATCTGAATCTGAACATAAAGCAACTTGTAGCCTATCTGTAGTAACATATGGAACTCGAAATACGACTAAAAAATCTACTAGGTGGATAACGTGCTATTAAGAGAGCTGGAAACATGTGAGAACATACTGTAAAACGTTGCTATTGTATAACACCCCAGACTGGCTTAGATTTATTTAAAATGCTCTCCATAGAAAATATCTAATGCCTGTTACCATACATAGCTGTTATGTTTGGCTTTATGTTCAGTATATTTCCCAACAGTGTTGTTTTCTGAACGAAAACTTGTAAAATCTAAACAAAAATCGAGACTAGCAGACGAAAATTTATGAGTTGTATTAAGAGTGTCAATTTGTGACGTATTTTCCTGAGTTGTTGTAGCACAGTAAAACTAAAAGTGAAATAAAATATAATTTGTCTATCTATAAATCGTTAACGTGCAGTCTAGATCAAATGCTTGTGTTGAGAGTCCGACACTGGGATCCAAACGGAATGCTCTATACTCAATTGACAGTGCATCTTATGTATTGCGGCTTGTGTCCAGTGATGTCATCATGAGTACAAATTTGCTGATTGCTGACATAGAGTAAAAATGAGGAATTTAACACATAGAATTAATTTCGACCAATGAACTCGTATTGTACCTGTAGTAAATAAATCTTAGAACAATCATAAAAGGAAGGAAAATGTATATTTTTCAGTATTTTAACTGTAGACTGTATGAATAAGAAGAACTATGGCAAACGTTTTTTTATGAGATCTTCAATGTTAAACTATGAGAAATGCAGTGCGCTTTTTAATGATGAATGTCACTTTCTTGTCGAAAATGAACCAAGACTGTCAATGCATAACCTAAGACATATAGAACAAGAGGACTAATAATATAATATAATATATAGGCCTCTTGATATAGAATGTAAATACAGAGTTATATGGCATTAACACTGATAGTCATTGTCCAGTAATGATCGGAAAATCACAGTTAAGTTTTGAGCGCTAAGCATTTCAAACTTTCAATTGCTTCTCCTGCAAAATGTATTTCAAATGACATCCATCATTCTTGCAGTGGACTCTTCAGTTGTTTTAAGTACCAGTACGAGCTTATTTCCTACGTTATTTAAATTGAGTAGCCCATTTGCAAAACCTGCTATATTATGCTTTAGAACAGGTTTTGATATACTCAAGAAAAACGTATAAAAACGTATAAAAAAAAATTCGCAAAAAAAAACACTTAAAAATTATTATATAGGAGCCTAAATTCTCATGACTGATGGAAATTAGTTACCTAAATAATTCTTCGAGTTTTGCAAATGTATTCTATATTTAGCTGGTTTTGTAACTCAGCATGCAACCTTTTTATTTGTTAGGTACCAATTTGCAAAACCTGCTATTTTATGAATGCTGAGTTATTGAACATATTAAATGGGGTCATAAAAAGGATAAAATAACTTAATGTGTAGTCTATATTTTTTGTTCCATTAGCATCTAAGTACATATTTTTTATTGCTGAAAGAAGTAAACATTTTGTTCAGGTGAAGTCTACAGCATTCTCTTCCATGAATGTCACTATCACCTTCGTCATTGGTGACATCTTCCATCAGGATATCATTATTCTCTTCAGCAAAAACATTGTTGTAAAATTGCAACTATTCATTTTCATCCAGTTTTCGTCAAAGTGAATAAACAGAAGTCGTTTGACATCATTCAATTTTGTTGGCTTTACTTCAACCCCTTTCTCAATATCTTCAATGTCACCAAAGTGTTAGAAATTTTTTCTGCTATCTAAACCTGGTGCAACACACTTCTTTTTTGGAAGTAACAGCTTTAACATGCTGAAGGATGAAATTCCTTTTCAATTGTAGATCTGGGTGCTGGTAATACCCCTGGTGTGGTATATTTTACGTGTGTCTTGCATTGATAGCTCATGACATTGAAAAGCTTCTGCCTCGTGTTTACAACTTGGCTGCTTTGGTAGTCCTTTGAGTAGGTGTCTGGAGTAGAAGAAAAGACAACCAGTTTTCGGATTGCTGGACTACAATATCACAAACTAAACTAAGCCTACCAAACTGAAACAATCAGCAGCTATTTCAATGGAATTAATATCGTAATAAATCATACTTTGCTCTCTTAGCCGCATTCCTTTTTCACATTTCAGGAAATCTATTTCTTTTCCTTGAACTTGTAGGCCCAGTCTCGATTGTGAGTTCATTGTCACTGCCATTATCGATATTTGAATCATAATTTTCAACGGATAATGCTGTTGACTTTTCGTCAATTTCAACTTAGTAGTTTTCATCAACATCAAACATTTTCGTAAACCATAGAAAAGTAAACAGAACAGTGTGAACAGAAATGTAGTTGTAAAACACCGCGCAAATATAATATGATGTTTGACCCAGCAAATTAAAGTGACAGCTGTTTTCTGCATGGGTACAATTGAGCCAACTTATAAACACAGAAATAAATTCATGATTTAACAAAATAAATTTTTAATTCACAGAGGAAGTATTTTGTTCTCATGATGCATTTCATACCTCTGATTGAGATTCTGGCTGATATGTACATCTATTATCAGGCAGTACATCTCATTTGACGATATGTGCCAGAGGAAAAACAATTGTTTGTGTATGCATCTGAAGTCTGATTAGTGTAATATGTACTAATCGGGGATGTATGCAATGGAGGGGGAAAGAAACAGGCCACTCTACCCCATTATCTCCTGGCCTAGTTGCCTCAAAAGTGTGCCTTGTTGGTATCACTTGTGAGGTTCAGACCTTTCTTCGGACAGTTGACTAAACAACAGTGAATTTCAGTGAGAGAATAGCATAGCTGGTTTTGCATCTATATGTGCGAGGTACCCGTCTTGGTCAGATTAAATGTAGTGGCTTTGGTACATGTACGAAAATGTAGCTGGTTTTGCAACTGCATGGTTTGAACACATAGCAGGTTTTGCAACTATACAGAAATTTCTCTTCTGATTTTAGAGAGCTTATAACATGTATTGCAGTTCAAAATACAGTTAGTTCGATAGTCCATAGATTAAGGATCAGTCATACCAATATCTCAATAAATTTTGAATTTTTAGCCATATAGACAGTTTTGCAAAATGAGCTAGCCTACTCAATTAATCCTAGCAATCCTGTCTACTTTCTCGTGGTGACAGTTAATAATATGGTTCATTCTTTCTTTCGTTGTAGTATGCCTTAAATAACTTTTCAGTCTTTCTCAGCTTTGAAAATAAACTCTCTGTGGTGCAAGTAGTTAATGGAATCAGCGAGCATAGAAACAGTATTGCCAGACTAGCAACACTAAAATCCACCCACGTAACAACGAAATTCCACACACGACTTTAGACTAATTTTTGTGCACTATAATCCTGCAGAAGATATAACATTTTAATTATTGTACTGCACTTACATAGCTTTCTACATCCAATGCCGGATATTCACATTTTTATTATCGCTATAGTACTTATAAACATTTTACATTGTATAAAAGTTGTTTATATAGTGTATAAACTTATGTACAGCTGTCAAAAGAAAAAGTGGCCGCTCTCCTGAAACAAAGTTCCCTTCGGGTATCTTCGCTACAATTCAGAGACAGGCGATGTTACATGTTGTTGGACCACGTTGCCTGATATCTACAGTTATAATGAAGTATTCTGTGTGTTATCGATAGCATAATGGTAGCGTTCAGGCCTCTTATTCATGAGGTCCTGCGTTCGACTACAACCACGCGCTTTTTATGTTTTTTTTTTGTTCTGTTTTTGAGAGAGACAAACTATACATAATGGCTCCTTTCTCTTTTACGATTATTTTAGTAATTAACATCAGGTTCATTAATATATTGTGCCATGACTTTATCATTATGATATTGTGGCTGCAAATGGAAAGAAAAAAGATTTCATTCTCAATAAAAATATCTTTCGTGGCATAAACAAAACAAATTTACTGGCGTCACGTCGGCCTTAAAACATTCAAACAATTAAGCGTTCAAAAAAACAAAACAAAAAGCCACAATTCAATATTTAGTCTATCTTCCTCTTATCTCGATCATTTTGCTGTTGAGTGGGCATGCAATTGACTAGTCTTTGCAAATAGCGACTGTTTTTAGACACGATATTCCAGGCATTCTGAACATACATACATAAGTGTTCTGTCCATGGGCAGGTCTTTCATTGCAAACCCAGCAATCTCCAATCTTTCCTATTTTCTGCCTTCCTCTTAGTCTCCGCATATGATCCACATATCCTAATGTCGTCTATTATTCTTTTCAACCAGAGACCCAACCAATTACTTTTTATCTTTCTAATCAGTTTCAGCATCATTCTTTCTTCACTCACGTTTTCAAACACAATTTTATTTCTTATTCTATCTGTCCACTTCACACGCACCGTTCTTCTCCACATCCACATTTCAAATGCTTCAATTCGTTTCTCTTCATTTCGTCGTAATGTCCATGTTCCTTCCCCATACAATGCCACACTCCACACAAAGCACTTCACTAGTCTCTTCCTTAGTTCTTTTTCCAGAGGTCCGCAGAAGATCCTTCTTCTTCTATTAAAAGCTTCCTTTGTTCATGTTTGCAGTTTTTCTTGGGAAGGATAGGCCTAAATGCGGTAACATCCCGTTGCTTTCCGCACACCACTATCTCTTTCGCATCTTATTAAATTCCAGGGGGCCTAAGCGTGGAGATGAGAGTGGATTTGACTAATTGGGCCCTCCGGACTTCACCGAAAGTCACGGCAAGGGTTAAATATTAATTCTATCAGGATGTTTGACCCTATCAGAGATCGGGAAATCTCAATTAGCCTTTGCCCCCCGTATCCTGGACTAGCTTCTACGAATCATCAGAAAATCTTAGAGTGTGATTGGGTCAATTTTTCCGAAAATGTTTCCACACTTTTGCCCTCGTAGCTCAGTGGACGAACGTCGTAATTTAGATGTCAACGTCTCAGGTTCGATTCCTCGTTACTCCTTTTCATTTTATTGTGGTTCAAGATAGTATAATGTAATAATACAAAAAGAAAAACTAATAGCAGTATTATGCAACTGGATTTTTCCAAACCTAATATTATATTTATGTTATTTATATCGCTAAAGAACGATTACAATATAAATAACTTGAATATTATTTATACAGTATCACTAAAGAACGATAACACAATATAAATGATAAATATCGGTTTGTTTAATTAATATAAGATATTATACCCAAATACGTATTTAATTATCTAAATAAAATAACCTATTTTACAAAGAAAGATATTTATTTGTGTTATAATAATTACTTACATAAAATACAGATTATTTATATTGCGAAAGAACAATAACAATATAAATAACTTGAATATTATTTTATAATGTTAATGAAGGAAAACAATATAAATGATAACTTGAATATTATTTATATCGCTAAAGAACGATAACAATATAAAAAACGTGAATATTATTCATATCGGAATTTCACAGATTTATTACAGATGTATTTAAGAAATTGTAGAAGAATAGTAATTAGTAACAGTGTCCTATTTATTCTTCTTGGAGCCAAATTTGTAACTTTTAAAAGTGTGGTTACTATGTTGAAGTGTATGTGTTGCAACGGATGCTTGATTTGTTATGTATGTGAGTCAGTTATGGGATGCTTGATGTCGTCGCAATGTCGTAATTATAGTTTGATTGTGTTTGTGTGACTATTGTGTATTAATTTATGATGTATGGTATAGAAGTGTTACGTATGTGTGTTGTTAATGTTTTTGTATGTTTCAAATTGATAACTGATATTTGTTTTGCAATCGCAGTGCCTAATTTACGAATTGTTTATGTTTTGTTTACATCGCGTAAGCTAATTTAATTTTCTTTTCCATTTCTCTTTATGCTTATCTTTTTTGTGCATAAAACTATAGCCCTAACATACATATGTAAAATAGGGCTAACCCCCATTGGAGATACTGTAACTACAATAGTAATAATTATTATTCATATCGTTATAAAACGATAACAGAATACAAATGATGACTTGAATTTTATTCATATCTCTAAAGAACGATAACAAAATATAAATAACGTGATATCCATCAAGAACAATAACTGGATATAAATGATAATTTGAATATCATTTACATCGCTAAAGAACGATTAAAAAATAAAATGAAAACTTGAAGAAGGTCCGAACCCAGAACCTTTGAATCATTAAACAAGCACTCTACCGCTGGTCTGCGAGGAGCAGATATGGAACACTTTCATAGTTCCGGAACTACTTGTACAAGCACATGCGACCCGAAGTGGACTTTGAAAATATTCGCTGTTCACGAGTGCGGCCACTTTTTTTTTTTTGACAGCTGTACATGTATTATGTATTATATATATATATATATATATATATATATATATTATTTGTTTATATACAGTGTATATTAATCAATTCAATCTTGGGTAAAGAAAATATATTGTTAAGGGTGGTACGTGGAGCACAGGGAAAAAACCAGATAAGTGATTGAGCTTATTATTACTTTCTCACCCACCCTCTCAATATGACTCATGGCCACTGCTATCATGATCTAATAGAGATCGAGAAAGCATTGTCCACATCGGTAAAAACTTATTCTCCAAACCAACACCATCCCTCTCAAGTTCATTGTCAGGCAGCTTTCAGCAGCATCCTTAACCTGTGTCCAGTATTTCCTTGTCACTCAAAACTTTGAAAGCCGGGGAGAAAGTATATTAAGAAAGGGTCAAAAACCTTCAAACAGAATGATAAAACACAAACTACTCCTCCAGATTGAGGGCAGTTTAGATAATCCACCCATGGCTCTTCGAGAATTAACTGTACCAGTATTTTTGTGTGTCCATTTATTTTTTAATTAACTCAAAAAAAATAGTGAGCGTAGCTGTGAGAATTCCACACAAAATCCACACAGCAATAAAAATTCCACACACATTTAATTACTAGATTATTGATAAAGCTCAATTTAGCGGAGTCTTTGAATGTGCGAATACGTGATTCATGCCGTAAAAAAGTCTATCAACTTCCGGAGAGGTCAGGTGAAATTATATGTGAAGCCAGTAGTTCTTGTGGTATTAATAAACATGAATCAAATGAATGTAGTGCAGACAAAGAAAGTGATAATCCCAGTTTTTCTTCTAGCAGTTCTATGGATACAGCACTAGAAATCAATACTATTGAGGAGCTAAACAAGAGTTTGATGTCAATAGGAGAATCCCCTATCAAGAAAAGAAAACTACTACAGAAACGATACCCCCGTGAAAAGTTTAAAAAAGTAGCAAGTAAAGTTTTTCATGTAGAAGATGCATCGACGCCCATTGAAAAGTCAGACAATAATGATATTATTAACAAATTGATTGAATCCTTTCACACAACAGATGACAAGATGGTAAAAATTCAGATATTTCCAAGCAATTTAATTTCGTTTTTCTTCGCTGTTATTTATACTCACTTTAACATCTTTGGTCATATTGCGAGTTAATCTTTTGGGTTAAATCCTATGCACTATTTTTGAGACTGGTTCCATCGTTGTGAACTAGATGGCGACTGTATATGTATTACTGATTTGTTATGAATATGATTTCGGTGATGAATGAGGCCGGTGATATTCAGGGATGTTGTGGCCCGAATTTCCTGGCATTTGCCTTACAGTTGAGGGAAAACCCTGAAGAACCTCAACCAGGAAATTCAACCCGACCGGGAATCGAACCAGGGTCCTCTGTGTAAGAGACCAGCATGATGACCCCTACACCATAGAGGTGGTCAATTTAAAATTATTTGAATGCTCTTTTTGTCTGTGGTTCAAAACACTACAACAATGAATTCATAAGCAATTTTAATATTGTCGAAATCGGGCGCTCAACGGGCCGTTCCAGTCCACACCTGTGGAGTAACGGTCAGCGCGTCTGGCCTCGAAACTAGGTGGCCCGGGTTCGATTTCCGGTCGGGACAAGTTACCTGGTTGAGGTTTTTTCCGGGGTTTTCCCTCAACCCAATATGAGCAAATGCTGGGTAACTTTCGGTGCTGGACCCCGGACTCATTTCACCGGCATTATCACCTTCAACTCATTCGGACTCTAAATAACCTAAGATGTTGATAAAGCGTCGTGAAATAACCAACTAAAAAAAAAGGGCCGTTCCGTGTTTGTGTTCATCGGTTTAGGTGTTAAGGCTGGTTCACAATAAACCTGGAACAGAAACGACAACGAGAACGGAAATAATGTTAAAATAAATGTTTTAAATGTGAGCATTTACAATAGTTAATTGTGAATACTCCCATTTAAATGAATTTATTTTAACATTTCCGTTCTCGTTTCCGTTCCCGGTTTATTGTGAACCAGCCTTTAGGCAGGGACGGTCCGTCCTTAGGGGCCACCGGGGCGTGCCCCACCAATATTTCGTTCCCCAGCAATTTTCTTGTCGCATTTAAAATGCGTAAATTTTGTTCAGGACAGTGTACTGGATTCATAAATTGTTTCAGTAAATTTCATAACATGGCTCAATGTGTGTCAGTAAAACGTCAAAGATTGTATGACACTATATCACAGTCTACTATATACAGTCGCGAAGCTCAATATGTAGTAAAAATGCAAACATGGGTAGTTGCCCACCACTAGGATCGCTACTATCGCCTCATCATCTCAGATCTCTCTCCTAGCAGCCGACAAAATATGTTATACTTTCGTTGTCGTGTTCTTTTAGAAAAAATTAACACCTTCCTTCCATTATTGAAATATTAAATGCATAAAGTTAATTTATTATTTTAATGAAGTATATTCAATTCCACCATAAACTCGAAGATACCTGCAAGAAATTAGTTAATATAATTTTTGTTTATGCAAAACGAACTGAAATTTACTATAATAGCTTCACTCATTCAAGATTATAGCGATAATTAACTATGAAACCAATAAATATTAATTTGCATTTCTCTTTACAACAATAATAATGGAAATATGAATTAATGGAGTAACTTGCGTGTACCGGTACTTGTAGTGTAGGCTTACGTAGTTGAGGTTAAGCAATAATAATCACACCAGAATTGGAAATAAAACGTGATCAATAAATTTTATTGTAACAGACTTTTTCTACGTCTCTAGTAAAGGAACAAATAAAAATAACAACAAAATTAACAGCTATAATTAAAAACATATCCTTTGAAAAAAAAGTAGGCCTAAGCAATAATAATCCCACCAGAATTGAAAATAAAACGTGATCAATAAATTTCATTAAAACAAACTTAATTTTTCTACGTCTTTAGTAAAATAACACATAAAAATAATAACAAAATTAATAGCTACAATTAAAAATATATCCTCTTAAAAAAAAAAGTAGACCTAACCTTTATTTCTCTGGAAATTTAGCAGCCTAAGTAACAGAACTTTAACCGGTATCTAATGTCCTTTCGGTTAGACTGAAACATTTCATTGTGAAATTTAAGGATATAGTGTATTCTAACAGTCACAAAGAACTTCAAATTAACAGTTTTGTTTCTGCACGGCATTCTTGTGGAAACCCAGGAACCTTTCTGAATCTTTCGGAAATCGGAAAAAGAATAACTCTGGCCTCTTTCTCTTATTGTTGCTACAATTTATAGCACTACAAAGTCTCCTCCTTGTCCCATATTATTATTCCAATTATTATATTTTAACCATTAACATTTTCATTATAACCAATAACGAATATTTCACAAGCATCAATGTGAAATACGCAACGAGCTAGCACTCGATAGAAATACGACACAGTTCAAAGTCGACCATGGACAGTCTATTGTTTCTAGTTGCTAACCGCTTGGAGCGCTTTATCACGAGATTTTAAAAAAAAAACACCTCAAGCTTCGCAACTGTATATAGTAAACTGTGACTATATATTGTGAGCTTGGGCCCGCGTCAAAGGGCCCCACAACTTCAATCACTTAGCGCTCAACTGCCATGGTGCGAGGTATGCAATGTTCGCTATCGACGGAGATTCACGAAGTTACCGCCACGAGTATAATGCTTCTCGTTCGGGCCCGACGAGCCTGGCCCGCCTGATGGACGGAAGCGACAGTTGCCGTTATTATTTGTTGTACCACAGGTTGTACTGTGAGTCGCAGTGCCACAGAATAGTGGGTTCATTCTAGAAGGTATTCGTGTGAACTTTGAATAGTGCATGCTAGCGAAGTGTGAAAACATGAATAAAGTGGATTATGTATTGAAACATTGTTTTCTTGGTTATAAACTTAAAGTTAAACGACTAGGCACACATCAACCGAATGAATTCAGTTTTACACAGGCGGATGGTATGAAAAGGAGAACTTTCTGCAACTCGTGGTTTACAAAGAAGTCCTGGCTAACTGTAAGTGACGAAAAACAACGTTTATTTTGTTTCTATTGTTTGTTGGCGAGGGACTGTGGACATCGACAGGTTGTAAAGATTTAGACTACATTTAAGGATATAGGCCTAGGCCTACATTTAAGGGAGCTCATTCAAAAACAAGAAGAAAGTGCAATACATTTAGAAAATGCGTGTAAATTTAAACTATTTTGGGCAGTAAATATCGCAGCACAAATTGAACCCACGGTCAAATTTTCAATCCAGAAACACAACGAAGTTCGTTGAACGAACATGTCACAAAAAACAGACCTAACCAGTACTAGCAAGAGTAACTGATTCTTTAGTATTTTGCGCAACTCACGAATTATAACTGAGGGTTCAGAACGAAAATCAGGGATCTGAAAATCAGGGAAATTTGTTAGACTTGTTATCTTTACTTGCCAGTCTTGATAATGTATCGGATGAACACTTAAACAGTACTTCTGTTTTTAAATATACTTTACATATTATACAAAATGAATTATTAGACAGTATGTATGATATATACCGGTACATCGAAGGTCTGAAACAGAACATTAATACTACACATTTTGTTTTGTGCAGACTGACGAAACAAGAGACATAATCTGCAAACCTGCAAAAACCAAATTTATTATTATTTTGAGATACATAAAAGATTGTAATCCTGTGGAAAGGTTTCTTTCTTTCAAAGAGGTAAACAACCGCATGACTAACGGTCTGAGCGAGGTTCTAAAACAAAGTCTACAACCTTTCAATTTTCAAGTATATGATGGTGCTGCAGTAATGAGTGGTAGTCTTAGTTGTATTGTCATGGATGAATATATATTATATAATTATATATTTATCCATGGTATTGTGCTGAACTAATTTTTAAGCAGAAAAAAAATAACTAAAATAAAATAAAAAATCTTGGTGCATTATGTAACGTACACCACAGAATTTGTGAAATACCTGGCCCCACCAACAAAACTGATCACGAGCCGCTACTGGTCTTAGGTCTGTTTGTTTCGTTGCTTACGGTTTGTTTAGTGCTAATTTAATAATTCACTTGTTTTATAGCGCAAGGTTTTTGCTTTTCATTTATTGATCGAAGTACGGTGTTATTAATATTAATGTATTGGCATGAAGAGGTATGTCATTAATTCTAAGATCACACATTTTTTTCAAAAGAGAACGATAACATCATAAATATAAATATATAAGTTACTCTTCACTATCTTCTTATCAGATTTGGGATTTTGTAATCTGTTATCGATTACATGAATACAATTACAATTATACAAAAGGTATTACCAGAAGTGTGTAAGAACATGACCTATGCTTGCTATACATAAATACCACATTTTCAGTTGATAAATTTGTATCCCACGACTTGGGGGATCACGACACGATACTGGTATCTCCATTCAGGTTGGATGATCGTTCACCTCTACTGAGGCATATGGACGTGACCGGGCGGTCGGCTCTGGTTCTTCATGGACTTTCGCGCCACATTATTATTATTATTATTATTATTATTATTATTATTATTATTATTATTATTATAGGGATATGTTAGAAAATTATCTTATGACGAGTTGCCAAACTAACTTACTCTTATGACAAGTGTTGTATTGCATGTTTCCACGTATTCACATTTTTTTTATGTTCTAGTGATATTCAACTTATTTTATATTTTTGTTTTCATATTTTCCGATAATGGTATATCTCTAATGTGATAAGTTGAGCTATATATAGGCCTAATCATAATTTTCCTTATTGTGTGTACTTAATAATATTGTATTCACTGTAGGCTTTGTACTGCACTATTTTATTACTACTATTAGTAGGCCTATTATTACTATTATTATTATCATTATTACTATTTTTATTTATTATTATTATTATTATTATTATTATGAATAATTGTCTTATTTTTTTTAATACTTTGTATGCCTCATTTATTTTGACCTGCTGTTCACATTTTATTATACATTTTTCTTTCTTTCTGTATTTTATATAATATTATGTCTGATTTCTTCTTACTTGTTGTTTACATTTTATTATTATTATTTTATTCAGTCTTGTGTGTAAAATTGTAGTGTACTTTGTAAATTTGTAGTGTTTTTGTAACGCAGTCTTTACTCCTGGGGCCTGTTTCTCAAAAATACTAGTTTAGTAGTTCACCAGTTACTAGTTACCATAGTATATTTCACCAGCTCTAGTAGATTCTGTTTCTCAAACTATTTTACCAGTCTAGTAACTTGTGACAATTTTTCACTAGTCACATGATCTCTTTCACTAGTCAGCTGATTGTGTTCATTTGTTTATAGTCATTCGTAGGTATTGTTATTTGAGTTTAGAAGGCTAAGTTGTGTGTGTTTTGGTTCTTGCTTCTATCTTCTCTTGAATTTCCATCAATTGAAAGCAAATTAACTATACTCAATATGATTAATAAATCAAAGGATATATCATTCGGTGCTTTTTCAAGCATAATGACAAAAAATGATAAAGTAAACGAATGGACAAAATCATTTGTAATATGTGAGGCTATGGAACTGATACCTCAGAACAAAGATTATGCATACGTTAGGGACACTTACTGGCCCAACATTAAGAAAACAACTTTGACGAGTACCAATTCAAGTTCACAGTATCATAATATGAACACATTACGTAGCAAGTGGGTCTACTGGCAACATGAATGCCACTTATGACTTGAAAAATTCGCTTTTTTTTTTTTTTTTTTTTTTTTCAGTTTTACGTTTGATCTATTCATAAATTAGTGTCGTTTTGTATTTAATTTGTAGGCTAAAGTTAACAATGTCAGAAGAACTGGCAGTGGAGGAGGAAAGCCAGCAAAAATTACTGCAGTTGATGAATTGGTATTAGATTATTAGGAAAAAAATTCTGCAAGTGTTGCTGGTCTAGGGCAGAAAAACCAGATGGCATTGGAAAATAATCAACATCCCGACTTGTACAGCAATTTGTATTTGAAGCTTTGCTGATAATGCATGACTTCTATTTGTTTGTCTTGTTATGGCAGGTCCCACTATATTTAACAACTCTCCAAGCTTTTCAGCACTTTATGTAATCGTTCATTATATTTAAACAATGCTCCTGTAAAGGAATAATAATTGTTCTTTCTCGATATAGTTTTAGCTCTTCTCACAACAACTTCTTTACTACTTCAATCGGAATCACTAAACCACATATATTAAAAAAAATACAGTAACTACAATATTTTGTTTTGATTGTCTCAGAAAGATTGTCACTGGTAACTGATAATATAGAAATCACCAGTCTTTAGAGTCTTGTAGGAATATTACTGTTGAATACTAGTATAATCAACTAGATTAGCATTTTGAAAAACAGAATCTCTTAGGAACTGGTGAAATCGACCAATATTACTAGTCTGTGAACAGGGGCCTGTTTCTCAAAACTCACGGACTAGTAATACTAGTCTGTACAGTAGTAATATTAGTTTATTTTACAAGTCTGTGTTTCTAGAAACTACAAGGGTAAAGTAGTAGTTACCAGTTCACAGACTAGTGATATTGGTCGATTTCACCAGTTCAAAAGTGATTCTGTTTCTCAAAATGCTAATCTAGTTGATTATACTAGTATTTAACAGGATTATTCCTACAAGACTCTAAAGACTGGTGATTTCTATATTATCAGTTACCAGTGGCAATCTTTCTCAGATAATCAAAACAAAATATTGTAGTTATTTTTTTAATATATGTGGTTTAGTGATTTCGATTGAAGTAGTAAAGAAGTTGTTGTGAGAAGAGCTAAAACTATATCGAGAAAGAACAATTATTATTCCTTTATGGGAGCATTGTTTAAATATAATGAACGGTTTAAATAATGTGCTGAAAAGCTTGGAGAGTTGTTAAATATAGTGGGACCTGCCATAACAAGACAAACAAATAGAAGTCATGCATTACCAGCAAAGCTTCAAATACAAATACAAATCGGGATGTTGATTATTTTCCAATGCCATCTGGTTTTTCTGCCCTAGACCAGCAACACATGCAGATTTTTTTTCCTAATAATCTAATACCAATTCATCAACTGCAGTAATTTTTGCTGGCTTTCCTCCTCCACTGTCAGTTCTTCTGACATTGTCAACTTTAGCCTACAAATTAAATACAAACGACACTAATTTATGAATAGATCAAACGTAAAAAAAAAAAAGCGATTTTTTTCAAGTCATAAGTGGCATCCATGTCGCCAGTAGACTCACTTGCTACATAATGTGTTCATATTATGATACTGTGAACTTGAATTGGTACTCGTCAAAGTTGCTTTCCTAATGTTGGGCCAATAAGTGTCCCTAACGTATGCATAATCTTTGTTCTGAAGTATCAGTTCCATAGCCTCACTTATTACAAATTTTTTTGTCCAGTCGTTTACTTTATCATTTTTGTTATTATGCTTGAAAACGCACCGAATGATATATCCTTTGAGTCATTAATCATATTGAGTATAGTTAATTTGCTTTCAATTGGTGGAATTTCAAGAGAAGAGAGAAGTAAGAATCAAAACACAAACAACTTAGCCTCCTAACCTCAAATAACAATAGCTACCAATGGGTATAAACAAATGAACTCAATCAGCTGACTAGTGAAAGAGATCATGTGACTAGTGAAAAATTGTCACAAGTTACTAGACTGATGAAATAGTTTGAGAAACAGAATCTACTAGACCTGGTGAAATATACTCTGGTAACTAGTAACTAGTGAACTACTAAACTAGTATTTTTGAGAAACAGGCCCCTGGTAACTACTACTTTACCCTTGTAGTTTCTAGAAACACAAACTTGTAAAACAAACTATTATTACTACTGTACAGACTAGTATTACTAGTCCGTGAGTTTTGAGCACCGCCATCTGGATTGTAATATACTGCCTGCTCTATGACGTCCATTTTGCGTATACAGTCTGCTGAAAAATCTGCGCTAGATGGCAGGTCATACAACACCATCCGTAACATTAGTTATAATGGAAATTTAAACGCACTCTGCTTAATAAACACAATTATTCTCAAGTTTTCCTTTAATTAAACTAGATAATATGTGTAAATGTATACCAGAGATAAAAGCTTACCTGGCAAAAATGATGTCCATCCCTTGAAGTCACAACTTCAGAATTTTCCTGGACTGAGGCTTTGAATAGCACACCGGTCGAAATGCACGCTGTGTTTCTTTCCTTCCAATATTTGCTAGTAGTGGTCGTACAAACTTTGTTATTATAATGTGGCTAACCATCTGTTGATGATTTGGCATACTGCAATTCAATAATGCGCATTCTGAAAGAGGAGAATGCGCAAATGTGCGAATTGTTTTTGTTAACTGAGAAGACTTAGTACAATATGGTACTGCGGCTTCAACGAACTCCTGCAAATGTTTTATTAAGGCAACAAAAGTCGATTTTGGGTATCTAAGCCCTCCTCTGTCTTGGTAATGAATAATTTCATTTAATGGCGTCGACGTTTTAGGCATAGATATATTCCTAATACAACAATCACAACTTACTTTCTCCTCAATTACGCGTATTAAATATCCGCAAATCAAAGCTTGGGAGACAGTTTCTAAATTAATGTCTACTCTGTCATTTGGTACTGTAAGTTTGTCCAAAAGAATCAAAACATGATCAGGAAGAACAAGGTCATTTTCGGTACCGGTATCAGTGATGCTATTGCCACCAGTTGGAAAGGTTTCTCCACAATATGCATTATCTCCAGTGACATTGGCTGCTTTGGAAGGTATCATAAGACCAGACTTCAATATTCTTTTGATAGCATATGCCGCTGTACGTGCATCTGTTATATCGTTACTACCACCTCCCATTCTAACGGTGCTAAAAAGAGCCTCTACTGGATCTCCAGAAAATCTTCTTGTGAGGACGTAGAAAAATCCATTTTTCAAAAGATGTATAATACAATGAACTGTAGAGTTCACAGTGAACAGAAGTGCCTCTGTCGTCTCTTTGGTTAGCCCTTTCAATTTAGCCCGTTTCGATTCAGCCTGAATCCTTGTTGGATATATAACAAGACTGCAGTGGCTACAGGAATACTTCGTTGCTGTAGCCACTGCAGTCTTTCATCAGCTACAGAATAAAACTGCATGGAATTCGGGTTGCATTGCCTCATATGCTGTGTTCTGTCACTTACGTCATGCACAGTGAAACATTTATATATACACTTCATGAAATGTACAGATGGGCCAGCTTCTGAGAAGTCTACATTGGTATTGATACGGACATTGTTATTCTTCATGAATTCAACTGTGGCAGTGACTGCAGGAGAGAAAACTTGTACAGCCGTTAATACATTCATTTTTTCGAAGTTTGTAGGTTCAATGTTTTTTTTTTGGTTAAGTATCGAACGGGCTTCACTGTCAACTTCGCTTGCAGACGATATATTTCCTTCAAATATTTGGAACTTATTAGTCCATCACCGTCAGCCATATCCCTGTCTAGGAATTGAGACCTAATGTTCTTAATCAAATGACAGTAATCAAAACTTAGAAACAGCAGACGTTGAGGATCACAAGGGTGTGGAACACTAAATTTCAGATCTCCATTTCCAAACTGTCGAAACATTGAGACATTTGTTTTATGGTTGTCTGTCACAATTCTCAGTACATAGAATCCACAGTCTTCTACTGCTTTGATTACTTGATTAAACAATTGATACAACTCTTGACCCTGTAAACTTTTAACAAGATAATAAGCTGCTGGTATTGTGAATCTTTTTGAGAGGCCATTCACCACAAAACAAAGTAATTTGTTTGCCAACGTTCGATATTTTCCTACGCATTCATCATATATACCCTCTGCATTAACTATTCCGAAGAACTTGTCACTTGTTCTATCGTAAAGAAGCCATTCCTTTATTGCCATTTCGTCGGCGATAATTGAAACAATCTTTTCCATGGGTTCCAGGTTTTCACATTCTATTTGGAGTCTGCTATTTACCAATGGAGAAATCCCAACATCACAATCAACATTCCCTATGTATCTGTCCAATGTGCTTCGGGAAGGGGCTGATATTAATTTGGACACTCGCGCATGATCATAACCCTTGGGTGACACTAGTCTCCATGCTAGACAGTAACGGATACTTAATTCTGACCATTCAGGCCTTTTCTTGCCAAAATTATTTATTTGGTCAAGTAAATATACAGCTTTTTTATTTTTTTCTTCAGCTAATTCTTTTATAACCGTTAGTTGATCTAATTCCGGATGATGCATTTTTTTTTTCCAATTCAATTTTCATAGCTGCCATGTTTTTCTCTAGTCTATAAATTTTAGATCGGAGCCTATTAATTTCCCTTCTTGAGCATGCAGAACTGTTATCATCTTTGAGATTAACTTGAACTCCTATCTCACACTTGTATTCAATTTCATCATAAGTTTCTGTGTGGAATTTATTTGACCCATCTGAAAAAAAAAAAAGAACTTTCTTCTAGCAACAATACTAAGATAAAAAATTCAAGCAAATATTAAAAATTTGTTCTTAATTAAGTACTTTCCAGAATTCCCGCAAAGTTCTACCTCACTTTCCTTTTTCACTGAAGTGGTTCTTTCCTTACGAGGTGTAATCTTCCGAGATTGCAGATAACTGGGGTAAGCTGGGAAAATGCTTGGTATAACACCAGGCTTTAAATTTTTTTCTTGCAGTTCTCTCTATAGTCTTCTGAACGAAAATGGAGACTACACACACGTGAGTAATCGGTTGGAACCCACCTGCTACTTTTACAGGCACCTTGTCTGGATATAGACGCCAGCCACTTTTCTCTAAGTTCTTTTGCTGAGGGAATTTCATGATATTTTATTCCTTTTGCATGTGAACTTCCTTGTCTAGATTTACAAAGGGGAACACAACAATTCACCATTTTAAACATGAACACAGCACCTAATTCATGTCGAAAATTAATATCACGTTTCGCAATAATTTGACTTTGCACAAACTTTATATACACAAATTAGAGCACAGACAATCAATATTTTCATCATTACTGACTTAAACGAGTATTTAGCTTAGTTAGATGTAATAATTAATCATATAATCACTAACAATCGCCTCAACACTTTAACACCTGCAGATTAGAAATGATGCGGTATGGTGCAGTCACAGTCGCGCTCTAGCGGCAAATTCTGGAAACATTGCTATACGGCGTTTCCAATGTTAAATTTTACCATAGAGCAGGCAGTATATTACAATCCAGACGGCGGTGGTTTTGAGAAACAGGCCCCTGGTTGAGTGTTAGAGAAGGCCGTATAGCCTTAACTCTGCCAGGTTAAATAAATCATCATCATTATTATTATTTTTATTACTATTATTAAATATTCTTTAAAATAACAAATATAGGTAATAAAAAATAAATGAAATTATAGTGTAAAATCTTAATTGGTAATATCCAAGATTCAGTCGCTGTTCTTCGAGACTAATTGGAGATTGATGACGCAATATGTGACGTCATGCACGATGACAATACTTGAAAATATGAATGAAATCTGGGGCTCACGCTCCCGGCACATCCACTACCCCCGCTTTTCTTTCTCCTATCTTCTACCACTTCACTGCATTTTTTTTCCTCACATATTTTTCTCTTTTCTTTATTTCATCCTCTACTTCATTCTACATATTACTTCATGTTAAATTGGAATACGTAACTCCTTTGAATACGCCGGGATTCGATCCTAGGACCCTTTAGGATCTTTCGTTCAGTGAACCACCATCATAGCCATTATGCTACAAACTTGTTAAAGTACAAACTGTTAAAAATTATACTTAGACACAATTAACATGAAATAATTCCAAAGATATTAAATATATTTTAAGGTCATTATTACCATAACAGAACTGAATTCATTAGTTTGCTATTAACCTAATTACATTTAACCTCTCAAATAAATTATACAAATTAATTAACTTGTATTATATCGGTACAAGTAGGCCTAAACTAATATGACAAATATCCAAAAGATGGCGTTACTCCACTTATCTACTATCAATTGTCTTATTTACGTACCGTATATTAAATCGGTTCACTCCCTTTAAAGTTAGACGTGTAGAGTCATCGGTCTGTCTCTGTGAAGTGCAGGCGTGTTCACTGTCATCGTTTATCATCCACAACTCATTCATGTTTTTTTAAAATAGTTAGTCACCGGTCGGTGCGGTACTTCAGTGCTATTTATTCAGTACATAAGAGAATACAATTTTACATTAGAGAATTTAGCTGGCTACATGGGATCATTGAATTGAACCCGAGGCCAAGAAAGAGAACGAAGAAGAAGAAGAAGAAGAAGAAGAAGAAGTTAGACGTGGTTGGACTAAGATCTTTAGTATTTTAGTAGTATTATGGTGGTTAGTGCATCACGAAAGAACTTTAAGTTCCGCGTATTATAGGCCTATAAAACCTTCGACACAGATCACGAAAGTAATGTAAATTGATGCAACGACAAGAATTATTAGGCTACCAGATAAAATACGGTACCCAAAACTGACGATCTGTACATAACATTTGAGTTCCTATACTGCCATTCCGAGAGTGCAAACGGAAGAACATAAGCTCATCAAATGTTTCTCGACTTTATAAACAACATTAAAAAAGCATACCCGGACTGGACAAACTCCATTAACACCCAGAACCTATACCAACCCGGAACAACAGCATTGAGTTAAAGTTAAATTACCAAAATTTTATAAAAACAATTTTTCGTACTTGAAAAGTAATGTGTAGATATACGTGACGTCATATAACCCTCTTACATCATCCAACTTACTGATCGGACAAACAGCGTATTCCGAATCTCACCGGTCCGGTGGCATCAATGACGTCATGTTGCAGTGAAATAAGGAACAAAACTGGTGGAAGGATCGATGGCTGTCATGGCGACTGTATAAGTTGTTGTCTGTGCTACGCTAGCAAAATTTTGCGAAATTTCCGTACTGCCATCTCGTTCAAAGAAAAGAGATCATAAACAACTTATTTCTTGAACCGTAGTAATAACTGGTCCATTGACATGTTCGCTCATAAGCCATTAACATATTGTTTTTACGTTGTGCTCATTACAAACAATACAGCAGAACTAAAGCAGAACACACCGCCATGACACAACAGTGCACGATGTCATTCGTCTGCTAATTCCCGCCCTATACAAGAACCAATCAGATTCACTGATGGCGGCTGATGGCGACTGCCACCACCTCTGCAAGCTGATGGCACCGGTGTGACACTGGTGGAGCATCAATGACGTCATCGGTGGAATTCGGAACACCGTGATGCCATCGGATTGCTCATCGGTGAGATTCGGAATACGCTCAAAGCGACTCTTCATTGGATCCTTATGTTATTTTATAGTCCCCTTCATATCATAACCTTGAAGAACTTACAATATTACGATTGCAATAAAAAATTAATTGTAAGTAAACTTGCATGTGTCAACTTGAAAGATTAAATTTGAGTTCTTTTTTTTTTTTTTTTTTCACTTTATGTTTGAGTTTCAGGTACGTCAGTTATTAAATAGGCCTACAATAAATAATGTTTTAATTTTTCAATCTTATGACTTATCAATTTATTAACATTTGCTAATACATGTTAAATATTAAAATAACGATGTCTATTTGTTAATACATCTTGTTTGCCAAATTACAAATTTTTCAGGAGACGAAAAAGCTTTTATCATTGTCCATCCGTAGTATCAATAATGAAATTTGTACTTAAATATGTCCGAAAGGATAGAAAATGAATGTACCATGTATCACACATGAATTATGTTCGGTTTCGTTAATATGGTTCTTAAGATGTTTTGTTGGGCAGAGTATTTCTCGCTATTATTATCTTATTATGAGTTAAGTTGTTTTAATGGACTGATATTGATGGTTAAGATAATTTAAGATATGAAGGTAATTTTAACTATACAATGGCTGCTCCTCGAACTGATGCATGCAGGTAGTACCTACTTCTGGACTTCATAGAGGTGACCATTGTTCCCTAGGAGTGATGTAAACAGGTCTTCTATTGTTTAATGTATGTTAATTATTTTGCTAGAATGTGGGCTTTATGGCTTAAAGGGTTATTAAAAGGATTATAAGTCTGTGCATCTTTATTTTATAACCACAGAACCAAACTAATGATTATAAGGAAGTAATTTAAAACATCACAAAAATTATCACTTCAGATGCAATAATAAATTGATTAATCAAGAATAATTTCAAGTAAAGCTTTATACATTGTTTATATTATAGCATTGGTTAGTTCACATTGTTTTATTTCAAACTTTAAATAGAAAATTAAACAAATTCCAATTGCATGTGGAAAGTTAGGTTAAACTTTGTATTGAAGATTCCACGGAAGACTTTAAGACTGACAGAATTATTTAGAGGAGATTGACCTAAAATTTTGCAATGGTTCATATAAATCCTATACAAGTGTGTAACATTTCTTAGATCATTTGGAAGAAACTTTCCGGATGACTGTTTCCTACAATAATGGGAGAAACAGCTGGTAATCTTTTAATAAACTGCATGACAATTTCAATATCGTTGTTTGGTTTTGTTTTTCGGTGAATATAATATTTTGCTACTTTCAAATCATTTGACTGATCTCTGGTGTAGCGAAGGGTCAACTGGGAAATGTTTAATGTGGTCAGCAAAAATTTCTGACAAAATTTAATTTCCACATCTTTGAAGGTTATCATACATTCATATGATTTGATAGTCTGTTGTTTTGTTTTTTTTTGTTCTGTCAATAAAAAGAGACGAGGAATTTTCCTCTACCTAGGAAAGTTCATTCTTTACTCATTGTAGTCACAAGCTGCACTGATTCCAGTAGCATAGTAAGCAAACTACAGAGCTTATTTTATTCGTGTGCAATATGTTACAACAGTACTGGTATACATTCAGTGATTATGACAAGAACACCTATACTGAATTAGTTAAGACAAAAAGCACAAAAGAGATTACTCCTGTTTTTAATACCATTGTGTTTGTACGTAAAATTAAACTATATTCACAATGATTATTAATTTCTGCAATGAATTGCTGTGAAGTAAACAGAAAAAAAGTTGCTTATCTTATCGTCTTACTTACAAATGGCTTTAAAGGAGCCTGAAGGTTCAGTGCCGCCCTCACATAAGCCCGCCATTGGTCCCTGTCCTGTACAAGATTAATCCACTCTATCATCATATCCCACCTTACTCAAATCCATTTTAATATTATTCTCCCATATACGTCTCAGCCTCTCCAAAGGTATTTTTCCCTCCGGCCTTCCAACTAATACTCTATATGCATTTCTGGATTCGCCCATACGTGCTACATGTCCTGCCTATCTCAAACGTCTGGATTTAATAGTCCTAATTATGTCAGGCGAAGAATACAATGCGTGCAGTTCTGCGTTGTGTAACTTGCTCCATTCTCCTGTAACTTCATCCCTCTTAGCCCCAGATACTTTCCTAAAAACCTTATTCTCAAACACCCTTAATCTCTGTTCCTCTCTCAAAGTGAGAATCCAAGTTTCACAACCATACAGAACAATCCGTAATATAACTGTTTTATAAATTCTAACTTTCAGATTTTTTGACAACAGACTAGATGACAAAAGCTTCTCAACCGAATAATAACAGGCATTTCCCATATTTATTCCGAGTTTAATTTCCTTCTGAGTGTCATTCATATTTGTTACTGTCGCACCAAGACATTTGAATTTTTGCACCTCTCCAAAGGATAAATCTCCAATTTTTATATTTCCATTTTGTACAATATTCTGGTCACGAGTCATAATCATATACTTGGTTTTTTCGGGATTTATTTCCAAACCTATCACTTTACTTGCTGCAAGTAAAATTTTCGTGTTTTCCCTAATCGTTTGTGGATTTTCTCTTAACAAATTCATGTCATCCGCACAGACAAGAAGCTGATGTAATCCGTTCAATTCCAAACCCTGTCTGTTATCCTGAACTTTCCTAATGGAATATTCTAGAGCATATTCTAAGTAAAAGTGATAGTGCATCTGCTTGCTTTAGCCCACAGTGAATTGGAAAAGCATTAGACAGAAGCTGGCCTATATGGACTCTGCTGTATGTTTCACTGAGACACATTTTAATGAATCGAAGTAGTTTCTTGGGAATACCAAATTCAATAAGAATTCACCATTCTTATTCCTGATCACGTTTACTCTTGCCTGTTGTCCGTTCTTAAATTCCTTTATACCCTTATATAAATCTCGAATGTTTTTATTCTTACTATTTATTTCTACCTCATTCAGTTTTTCCTACAAGTAATCTTTGCTGTGGTCGTGCCAAAGAATCAGTCCCATTCCGAGGCTTATTATATGGTTTCATAACAAGCTTATTTTTATGGTGATGGGTTGTTAGGCCTTCGCCCAACCCCCAAGCTGAAGGACCACCCCTTATCGGCTGTCCACGACTGCTTATTCAATATATTCGCAGCTACCCTCCATATCTGGAGGCCGTCTTCTCTATCTTATCGTCTATTGCTAGAAATAGGATCCGAAATAAATATCTTAACAACCATAAATTTCATCTTAAGAGCCGAAATTTCTATCTTGTGAGTCACTTGATAACAAAAGATACGATGATTATTTGTGAACTGGGCATGTCTTACGACGATTTGATGGTCACTAAAATAATTCTTAAACAGTTGAGATAAAATGTACTCCTTGTTTTCTCATTCGAAATTAAAGACTCGCTTTACGCTGTTTTGCCAGGTGGTGCGTCGTGGTTTTTCTCTTCATTACGTAAAAAAACATATTTAAAAAAAAGTGGCCCTTAAGATGTTTTGCCGATCGCCCATCGATAATGTATGAACGTTTTTGCCCATTTACGGTATCATCAAATGGTAGGCGATAAAGTTGATACATTATTTTAATATTCAACATGTATTAGCAAATGTTAATAAACGGGTAAGTCATAAGATTAAAAGATTAAAACATTTATTGCATTTAAATTTGAGTTGTTTTAATATTTTGTTGATATTTAAATAGCAAAGCAAAATAAATGAGACAGTACTGTGAATATCTCTTCTGCATAACATAGAGTTTTGGAATTTTGTACTTGATACAAATAGGCCTATGCAGGAAGAAACCGCTCTTGCAATAGAGACCAGAGTTCTTTCACTTCCTATAAGTAATAAGAATGTTTTTCATCATGAGTAGAGTTAAGACAAAATTAAGAAATCGAATGATGATGCAGTGTTGTCAATACAGTGTTATGTGCACGCATTCATCTATTCTAAGCATACAAGGAACATGTTGTCACAATTTTGAACCGTCAAAAGACATTCTCAAGTTATTCACTTAAAAAAAAAGTACACTGATTTATAAAGTGACAATTGTGCCACTACAGGTAGGCCTACTTCCCAGTTGGAAATACCGAAGATGACAGTAGTAAAAGCAGAAGAAGGTTTCAGTATAATTTAATTACATGATGAGCACTTCTAAAAAGAGGTATGCACAATATAATTCTTGTATTGACCACTCTACCCCATTATCTCCTGGTTTAGTTCCCTCATGAGTGATGCCGTATTGGTGAGGTCAAAATCTGTTTTCAGAGTCAGACAGTTGATAAAACAACAAACCTCCCGTTAATTTTAGTTCATAAATAGTGATGTATTCTGTTATACGGTAGAGTTAAATTTAATAACTTAAAAATATTGGTAACAGAAATATGTCTCGAATGTGTTTAATTAGGCATATAGACTTTTTTATTTGGGGGATATATTATTTATTAGTATGCCTTTAGAGGTGGTCATATGAAAGTTCAGGGATTGGTGACATTGGGCTACAGTAATGCCTCGATATCACTGCTATCGTGATCTAATACAGGCCGTAAGGCAGACCACGTGACTTAACAGCTGATCGCGAAAGGCGGTCTTTCAACCATATGAATTAGTTGCAGTGCATGAAGAATAACATATATTTCTCTGAAATGCAGTGTAATTGCGTCAGTAAAATTTTAAACAGTGATTGTGAGACACTTGAGACACAATTTACTTGCAATTTAAGGTATAATATTATTTTTGGTGTGAAAATTACGTTGTTGCAGGCAAAGTTCGTATGTGTAATACCTGCCTCTATTTCGATTAAATATTGCGCCCTTATGTGGTTAAGTGAAATTTTGGTCTTATAAACAGTAGGCTAAATATGTGTAATAATATATACGTGAAAATGAAACATTGACTGGCATGTAAAGTAAGTTGTGATTAGGCATAAGTGCAGCGTTACCGATGTTACTCTTGTCTAATCCATTATTGTTAGTTTAACGTATTTGTCTTATTAAATTTAAATTATTGCGCCCCTTTTATTTGTGAATAACCTACATTATACGAGTAAATAATACGACGTTTGATAATATACACAATTTGAACTAAAAACGAGATACATATAGTATATTACGAAAAATTATACCCTATAGTTTTCATTTGTTACAGGATCTAGAATTGTAATTAGTTGAAATAAAGCACTCATGCTTCATTACGAAATTCTTGCACATTCATTTATGCACGTTTCAACAATTTTCAGTTGCATCGCACGCATATTTTAATGTGTTGAAGTTATAGGTTATGTTTATTCTATCAGTACTTGCCTTATCTCCATATTCGCAATTATGCATTATAATTAAGCATAACGCTACGTATAACTTATAAATGCAATTTGTCTACACTTCAATTGTATTTATTCGTTTCAGACGGTACTCCAGTCTGAAGTCTGATTAGTTTAATATGTTACTAGGGCTAAACTAGCGCTGAGGTAGTTCCCTTCGTATTCATACATCTTGCATATACAAATTAGTTCGGTTCGTTCAGGATTTTAATATGCCTTGCTTATAGGATCAAATGCATCTCCACAAAAAATAAATTCAACTGTTTTCAGTTCAGAAATTACCGAAACTATACCTCAGCGCTACTAAGTAATATAACGTATGTATATTTTATATGAGGGACTGTGGTGAATTTTCTACCTATAAGTAAGGACGGTAACCGTGTTCTGAAGTTTATCCTAAAAATATATTCTTCTTTATTATATCTCAAAACCGTTTTCGTTCTCAACTTAAGCCTAAAATGTTGACGCAGATAGGTTATGTTAACATGGTAAATTCTCTTCACATAAAAATAACACAGTTTTATTTATTATTCCTGCCACATTATGCAACACATAAATGGAACTTATGCACATATTACATTGAATAAAAATTGAATTGTATTATTTATTTGTTCCCTACTATACTGGGTTGTAATGAATTGTATTTATCTAACCTACCAGATTAACACACAACTGTACATACACTAATTTCATAGGAGGGACTGTGGTAAATTTTGTACCTACAAGTAAGGAAGGTAGACGTGCTAAATTAAAATCACAATATAAATAATTCTTCTTTATTAAATCTAAAAATAGCTTCCATTCCAAACTTAAAATGTTGATGCAACCAAGTTATGTTACCATGTAAAACTCCGTTCACATTAAAATAACACAGTTTAGTAATTATTTCTGCAACATATTATGCATTAAGAAGTGAACGTATCTTATACACACATTACACTAAATAAAATTGAGCACTGACACGCATTAAAGTAATATATTTCACTCAGCTCCATATACTCAAATGGAAAAGCCCGACCCATCGAGTGACGTCACACATCCTGCATTACGGCCTGGTTTAGATCACGATGGCAGTGCTCGATATGGTGACTTCACTTAACAACAGTCTGGCCACTCTGTCTTTAATTCAGAAATCAACGTAACAGTTGAACATCAGTTCACGTTACACGATTGTTAGCCATTTTTGCAGCTTTATATGAGAATAATTATTTAATTGTAAAATAATTCTGAAGACATGGAAGATAAGATGCCACTAGTGACAAACTATGGAAGAAACTTCCTGCCAATATGCAGAAATTACATGAAATCAATATGCAGGAAACAGTATTATGAAACAGGAATTTATACCATGAATATAAATTAAATGCATATCCAACTGTAGTAACCTATCCTCTATAGAATTAAATACTCAAAATCAATATTAAGCCATTGATCCTTACCGCCTGCGAAAAAGTGTGATGAATTAAGAAGTTGTATTTCTGAAATCTTTTGTTACATACAATATTTACATTTGCAAACATCAGTACCATAATAATGTTATAACCATGGCACCATTTTGTATTTGTACTTCATTATGTACCCTACAAATGCTATAGCAAAACAATTTTAACAATAAAATTCAGTTGTTATGTGGTTACAGGGATTTCATTTTCTGTAAACAAAACTGGGATATCCATATGAAATATTGGCAAAAGGAAGAGAATTGTTAACATTGATAATATGCATTAAGGAACAAGTTGCATTATTAATCCAAAGCAAATGGGTCAGCCTATGAAAGTAATTATTTAAAGTTAACATTTTAATTGGACTAGTGGTAATGAATTGAATCAAATTTAACGGAGGGGGGCACTATGGCCCAGCACTGCGACCTGTTAAGATCTATTGCTCTGACCCTCTGGTGACTCATTCCCAAACCCACACTGGCTGACCGCACTAAGATTCTCTGTGTGCCCAGGTTTCGAGCAGGCAACCCCACTCGTTTCTAAGCCATGTGTCGCCAGTCAGCATTCGGGGAATGCTACGAAATGATGACGAAATGAAGAAATGATGACGGAATAATATAAATGTCTAATTTGGGGAAAAACAGGAGAACCCCAGGAAAAACCCCAACTGCGACCTTGTCCGCCCAAGTGTCACTATGGATTTTTTCAATGAAAAAATCCCAGACCTAACCGGGAATCGAGCCCGGGCTGCTTACGTGAAAGTCTGACCATTCAGCCACCGCAGAGGTCAGGACTAGTGGTAAAATGTTTTTGTAACTTCTAATATATTAAATACCATAGATACCGATAGGGCTGACAATGTAAAGATCTTATAATACATCAATGGCATTTTTTCCTATTTTTGCTAAAAATACGTGCTTAGTGATTCTGTGTTACGAAACAAAAAAAGAAACCGTGACGGAAATTAGGGATGTCTGGGATTCCTATATCATAAGATCTTCTATAACATAGTAGCAATTTTACAATGTTTTGGTAGCAACAAGATGGCGTTAGATCCTTCATAATGGCTTCACTCTGGCCAAAGGTAGTAATATGCTTATGTCTACTCTATAATATTCTGTGCCCGCTGAATGTAACAGTCAGAATTAAGTGTATTGGATTTTCACTCCACTAAAGTGCTGTACCGGTACCCGGTACCGTATTAAATGTGTCTGAGTTTTACAGATATTCAAAATGTCCATAAATGAATTAACGTGCAAATTTATACTGTGGATAATATCATGAGACATATTTAACTGTGCAATCTCAGTCTGTGGATGTCTAAATCGTCTTTGTAAAAGTCACAGACAGTGTTGGGTAACACATTTATAATGATTATGAACTACTCCGCATCTTGGAGTAGTTTTTGGTAGCCAGATTTAAATCTGGAGTAAGATCTATGATCATAACATTCTTCTGATACTTCCTTGAAGATTCTATTTTATCGTTCCTTTGGAGTGTAGGCCTAATTGTGGCTATTAGTTCAACAATAATCACACTTTTGCAGTGACTTTCGTTTTCTTTGTACTGTACTTGAGGTTCATCTAGATCTAAACATTTCAATTCATTCTCAATATCACCCAGTTACATGTAACTCTTAAATTCAACATTTTTTTTCTTCAAGTTGTTAATTAGATATGTCATTATAAGTTTTCAAATGTAGACATTTACTCTGCATTGTGGTGTTTACTCTTTTCAGGTGTTTTAAAAGGCTATTGGGTAATTCCATGCAAAACAGTATGACGAAAAATATTCATATCTCCAAATTTGTTAAAAATTGTACATTCAACTCTTTATGTCGTATATATTAATCATGTACAAAATTATGTTTGCGACAGCTACCGTTTAAATGTAATGGGCAGTTAAAATATTTTTATTTCAGCACATAGCTCTATTTTAAATTTGTTTTCTGACCATAAGAATAATTAGAAATATTTTTTAAAAGATATCGTTAGATAGCTTACAAAATAGATTATTAAGATACTATAATTCAATGCAGCTCTGAAAATTGTGTTTAAAGAAATTCAAAAATATATAAAAAAAAAACGCCATTACATAAAATCGAATACTTCAATTCGCATAAAAAAAATAAATGACAATTTACTGAGCATTTTCATTAGGCTGTCAAACTTTCATAATGGGATCTTCAAAAATAAGGAAGTTATAAATTAAAACAATTCGTCGTGTAAAGGGTGATCTATGCCGCTGCTGCTGGTCACTGAGAGAAGCGTTTCCGCGTTGATGACTGGTGCGCGTCACATGTCTGATTTCAACTAGTTTCGGTACTTCTGATGAATCAGAATAGGGTTTTATTGCTAACTTTCCATTAACTGGAACCATACAGTGAACACTTCTTGTTCTGGGAACAGTCTTGAGGCCGGCAAATCTTTGAGGATTTAGATTTTGTAACTACTTCTTCATGTTTTTCAAAGGATGTGAATGACACAATAATTCCCTGTATATTGCATTTTGACCAATCATACAGTCCTTTAGGAGTTGAAATTAGTGCAGCGATTCCCTTGATTGTACCTCTTACACTGTCACTGGGCCCTTTACCATGACTAGTTCCAAAGAAATGCCACTCCACAGGTATTTGAAAATCGTGTTCATGATTGAGTAGATTAACGGATTTTTTTCGTTCTTGTATTTGCTAGCTGCTCCATGACTGAAATCATATATTTAGATATTTCGGTATGTGTTTGTTTCAGATGTTCTATCATTTTCCTTTAAAAATATGAACTGTTGCAGTATCGTGAACCAAGCATTCCGAAATTACTGAAAAACAAAGGTTCTCTAAATTACCACCAACTGAATTTCTGTAATATACTGTGAATGGCTGTATTGTTGCTTGAGAAGTACTCCAGTGATGACCTTGTGTAGCATCCTGAATAATGAAACTGTAATTCTCTGGAAAATCACCGATGATAATGAACTCACCGGGCTTTATTTCACTTTTCAGCTACTTTAAATAATTTGCTTGGGACTTTGCAATAAAGTTGTGTACAGTATCTTGAATTTTTTAAGCCAACCAATGAAGTTATTAATGGAATTTACACAGTCACTTTTCACTAAAATCATATTAGCCCTGTCAGTTGTCGTCCATTCCTTGTACTAAATTTCTACTAAATTTCTCTGTAACAATGACGTCAATATTTCTGATAGATTTCTCATAGGTACATTTATAGTTCCTTACTTTCAGGAGCATATGCTTCTTCACTCGTTGAATTTCCCGCCTCTGTTTGTAAACATTCTTTTTCGCTTGTTGATTTGTCGACCTTACTTTCAGTCCCAGCAACTTCACTAATTATTTCAATTTTTGAAATCTTATGGCAAAAGCGTTCTCAAATAGCATCACTTACCACTAAATTCGGGACCTTTTTACACATGCTACTTGTCACTTTTCTTTTACAGACTTGTGACGAATGTTTTTAAAGTCCGAAAGTGTTGCAACACCACAGATGACGCCAACTTTTCGTCTTTAATTTAGGCATATTGAACACTTACAACTTACAATGACAGAACAGATCAAAATCGCCGTCTAAACTGAAGGGAAAAAGTTACAATGACAGAGCAGAACAGAATCACCCTCTAAACTGAAGGGAAAAAGTTGCACTGAGATCATAATAGGAAAAAAACAAACTCTCACGTGAAATCTATTAGCGTACAGTTGAGCAGATGTCGCAACATCTAGCATTTGTCATATCGATCGCTAAGCGCGTGTGTGGATGTCTGGTATGAGCACGTGACGTAATACACTGCACGCAACTTTGATCCTTAATGGCAACATTTGCAATTCTGGTTTATTTAATATTTCCCAAAGTATTAGAGATCCCATCATAAAATTTTTGTAATAGATTAAGAAATTGTTTATCTCACCGTAAAAAATAGAGCATGGTAAAAAAAAATATTCGATTTCAAAATATTAACATTTCTTTATTTCACTGTAAGTTTTAATACATGCTCAAAGTAAAAATCTATAATAACTCAGAAGTAAGTTTAAATATATAGAGTCATCATTGTATTGGCACAATTTTTACGTTGATATAATGAAGCATGTCATTTTAATATTTTTAACAATAGTCTACATATCAACTCCCCGAATATTTCACCCTTCATTACTTTTCAAGCATTGGTGAGATGAAGTTCATATTAGGCCATTTAACTATTTATTATTATGACATTCATTTACTGGAATATTGAAAAAATCTAGAACTTGACGTTACAAATTTTAAAATTTTGTATGGAATGACCCTACTTACAATGTTCAACATAATGAATATGTCAGCTTTTTCAAGTTGTTTTAGAAATTCAAATGCTTTAGATCCAGCATCACTTCTTTCTATTTGTGAAAATCAGAAAGGAATTCTACTAGTTGAGAGTACCTAGTTATTCAAGGCTGATGCTAGAGATGTATTTATACTCTGCGTCCATACTGGTGTTGCTGGACAGAGAGATCTCCATCTTAGGGAAAGATTATATTTTTGTTGAAGTGTTTTAAACCGCGAGAATCTTTCTGAAGATTCATGTACGAATTTAATTAAATCCCTCAACTGCAGAATCTCTTGCCTCACTTATATTTTTCATAAAATCCCGTTACAAGATTCAAAGAGTGTGCTTGACAATGCACAAGCAATGCTCGAGGTTGAATACCGGTATATCTTTTATTTTTCTTTCGATAACCATCGTCTTCGTCTTGTTCGCATTTATCTCCATCCCATAATGCTCACAGCTGCTATTTAGCTCCACTAGCAAATCCCTTAGTACCGGTATGGTTTCGTTTTCTTCTAACAACGCCATTTTGGCTTGCAAACCATTATGAACACTGAAATATTGGTGACACCATCGAAATATTTTTCTCTTAAATGTGTTATTGGTACTGGTAAGCATACCTTTAAAATTGTTGAAAAGGATATCAGTCAGTTCTTTCAGTTGAATAAAATGCCATACAATGCTCTTCAACCTGAAATGTAACACTGTTAACAGTTCTTACACACAAATAAATACCGTTATGTTCATGAACAAAAGTCGAAAGTACCGTCTAATAAAATAGAGAAATATTTTTCCTCCTTAACCTGACAGAGGTCATGTGGTTGTTTATAACATGAGAGGTTGCCCATGGTGGTTTTAACCGGGGGCCTTTTTGTCTGTTTTTATAGTTATTTTACTTTTATTTTACCAGGTCCTAATGTAGAGCCCTAATATATAATAATAATAATAATAATAATAATAATAATAATAATAATGATAATGGTGGTGGTGGTGGTATCGGACATTTAATGAGGTTTTTAATTAAAAATGCTATGTATTTCTGAGTACAGAAGTATGAGATTTGCTAAATATCTCTCCTGCATATAGGCCTATAGATGTCTTCTGAATTCATTTATACTAGGTAGATTATTAGAATATTAACTAATTAGGCCCAACATTCTTCTTATATGTTCATGGCATGTCTGACTTTACCCGAAAAATTACACTGATTCACTAAAAAGACTGTTAACAGCTGGAAATAATTTCTACACACACGAAACTTTAAATACAACATCATTGAAGTCCCATTACAAATATGTAAAACAGTTTTTCGTAATTTTATCTGAATTCTTTTCATAACTAGGTTTTAGCTCACTTTTTCAAATGACAACTCAAAATTGCTATTGCTCTGTAAATGCTCATTCTTACAATGAAACATGGAAGATGAAGGTAACCAGGAAGTATACAGGATCAATGGCAAAGATGTGCTCAATCAGATAATATAATTAGATTAAGTTCCCTTTACAAACACTTGTCAGCAGTACCAATTAAAACAAAGATGACAGAAATGTCCAACTTTTCCTGACTGTCCCACTTTATCCAATTTTATGGTGGTGGTGGTGGTTACTGCACTACACTGCTTTCAATATCTACTAAATACAATAATAACCGATAAAAAGGCTGATTTCTACCCTAGTATCAACTTGCTAATCCAGATCTTCCAACTGAAAAATACTCCATTACTAATCAGAGCTTTATTTATGTTACAACTGCTATTGTTGCGATAAATTGATATCCAGGTATATTAACTCTCTAGTATGTGTAATAACATCTGTCAAAATGTCACAGAATGCCCCTCAATAATTTGAAAGAAAGTATAACCAAATTTTGAACATGTGTTAATAAAATTAATAAACACCAAAGGTCTCACACAATGGAAATGACTAGGCTCTTATTCAACAAGAGTTTATGCCAAATCCAGATCAATAATGGTAATTCACGAAAATGTAGCCTATGTACTGCCCAGTCAAAAAAACCGTGCGCGATCCCTGGTAAGTTAATTTTACTAAAAATGGCTTGAATTACTTCATTTGGTAACATTAATTCTATCATTTCGTTTATTATGTAATGAAAAATTCACCTATATCTGCTCTTGCCAACCCATTTTTCAGCTCAGGGACGTCCTTGCACTGAAGTAATAGTAATTGGTTCAAGTTCGACTTACTGCCGGTTTTGATACATACCGGTATTGTAAGTCCTTGTCTGGCAATAAAACTGGCAGTGGATTTTTTTTAATGAGCACCATCCTCCATTCCTGCATTCCTTGGCTGTGTGCGGACATGATTTGTGCACTTACATTTACTCCCTTAGCTTTGTGAAATTTCTTCGTAATATTTTCCAAGATGGATGGCAGATTTCTCATGCTTATTACATTTTTAAACAGCCTTTCTCCAATTACTAAACCCTTCTTTCACGAACACAGTACTTACGGCTTTTTCAGATTTTTTTCAAACTGAGCAGAGAGCTTTATTTAAATTTATATCGCACTGACGCCAAATATATTCATCCATCCATGAGTGCAAAAACTTATGTCCAGTTTCACTTTACAATGATTCATTGGGTGCAGTAGACAGAACTTGTGATGATGCTGCACCTTCTAAACATGTTGAAATTATTTGCGATTCCACCTGAATAAATAAAAAAATAGTTTTAATATAATATATTTATTTTATGGTAGAAATATAATTGTGTTTGGAATAATTTATTATATTAATATATTATACTGGTACCTACCAATTTTCTCGGTCTTGGCGCTCTGAATAGTCTTCCTCAACAAAGGATGGGTGACTCATCTTGTGCTGTTTTTCCACTGTTTTTATTACTGAATAGCGCCACACAGCATCAGACAATCTATCAGTAAAGTTATGTTGCAGTCACACTGCTGACTCATGCAAGAAAATCTAAAGTGTAGATCGCAAGTGAAACTGTTAAAATATTTAACTTAATGCAAATCTTTATTTTTCCACTATCACTCAGCTCAGTTCTAATTACATTCGAAGTCAAGATTGCCAAGTTCAAGCGACAAATCTATATGAAGAAATTATATAGGCCTATCTGTTATAATGATTAAATGTTACAAGTTAATTACGTATTTCACATAACATATTCAGGCATTCCTTCAAAAAATATTCATTGTGGCGAAAGTACTTGTTCACCTCAGCATACAAATGAGCATGGGGGCAATTGTCCCCACTGCCCTCCTAGAGTCGGCACCTATACACATTGATAAGACTTACTTACAGAGACATCAATCTGATAAAAATACCGGTAGTTCATTTTATATAAGAATGTAATAATTTTATATTCTTTTTAGTAGTGCACTGAAGTATTGTGCAAATTTTATAAGTATTCACTAAATACATCTTCATCATCATAATCATTTCATGTATTAAACCTAGGGGTCTGTTATGGTCTCTATCCAGCGCTTTTTAGGTCTTCCCAAGTTTCTTCAGCCTCTTGGAGTATAGAGTAAGATCAATTTTGGCAAGCGATTGGACTGGCAACATGTTCTTTCCAGTTCAGTCTGTATTGTTCTATGTATTGGGTAATTGAATCTACTTTTAATTCTTTAAGAATGTCCTCATTTCTTTTATGGTCAAGGAGGAAGTAACCAGCAGTTCTTCTCATAAATCGCATTTCAGCTGTTGTAAGTCTCCTTTCGTCAGCTTTTTTTGTTGGTTAGGCTAAATATAAATTTTGTTTATTTTGCAATATTTGCTTTTAACTTTCTTATTTAGTTTACACATTATTGATAAATAGAACAAATTGCGTCTTTGGTATGTTTTATTCTACAACACAGTGCAATAAAAATTAAATGTATCTAATAAGCAGGGAACGGATTTATATGGACTAAAAATATATGAAATATGTAAATATATATGTAGTTATTTTTACCAAAATATGGAATTAAATATGGATTTTTACCAAAATATGGAATTAAATATGGACTTAAAATTATAAAAAAATGACTATGTACGTTAAATATTGGTACATTTTAATCAAACTAAACAAAAAATATAATGGACGTACCTTATCTTCCAATGTAGTTTCAACAAAACACAATTTTTATTGTCTGTTACCATAACAATAGGTTACAAACATTTCTTTCAAGTGCTGAAAAGTGAATCTTCTTCTATTGTCTCTGAGGATAGATTTATACTGACTAAAAGAGCGTTCGACGTCACAAGAAGTAACTGGTACATAATTCAATTTCACAATGTCTGCTGGGGATAAGTCCAAGTTAATCTTCACTGTTGATTCACCACTCATCACAGCAACAACCTTTTGTAGTTCTTCATATCCAGGGTTTTTTGAAAGTACAGTGTCCACCTTAGCTCTTACTGCATCTGCAACTTTACCTCTATCACGATTCAGTTGTTCCACAGTACTATTTATAATTTCAAAACTTTCAGATAGTGAAAGGTGCCTATTTTGGAGACTTTTGAGCGTTTTTATGATGCATGAAAATGTATGCTGAATGTGAGCTAAGTCATTCTTCACACTTATGTCACAGGTAACTGTTTTCGCAGTATCAATTGAGACTGCATCTTCAGAGTCCAATGCAAGGAGAACATTGTTAATAGAGTCTATATGTTCGGCATAATATTCAACTGCTTCTAGCCATGTACCCCATCTAGTTAAAATTGGCTTTGGTGGCAATGGAATTTCAGGGTACATTTCTTTCAACACGTTAACTCTACTGGGAGCTTTGAGAAATACTTTTTTCACTGATGAAATCAACAAATCTACTTTAGGGAAATTGTCTCTGACCACTTCTGCCACACGATGAAATGCATGCGCCACACAAGTAAAATGAGTCAATTTAGGATATACAACAGATAATGCTTGTCCAGCTTTGACCATATAAGGGGCAGCATCGCTAATAAAGAATAACACATTATCGTACATAATACCCTTTGGCCACAGGATACCCATAGCTTCGTTGAACAGTTTAACTATAGTTTTGTTATTGCACTTTTCTAGAACATCACAATGTAAAAGAATTCGTTCAGAATATTGTTCACTTAACAAACCGATAACTACATTACCAACAAGTCTACCTTCTTTGTCGGGAGTCTCATCAATGGAAACCCAAATTGAACTATCTTTAATTTCATCTCTTATCTTCTGTATTGTCTCATCGTAGATGGATGGAGCATACGTCTTCCTAAGTGTTGACTCATCCGGGATTGTATGTTGAGTATATTTTTCAAGGAATTCCCTGAAGACCTTATTCTTTAGTTTGTAGAGAGGAATATCAGCAGAGATGAGAGAACGGCACAGGTCGATGTTAAACTCAGATCTTACATTCGATGTTGTTGGTTGTGTTAAAAACAATTGTCTCTGCTTGGAATTTAGTTGTTTGTTGGCCTGATGTTTACTAGTTGTAATGTGTTGTTGCACCAGGAACTTTTGTGTAGATGATACTGCACACTGACACAAATTACAAAATAATATTTTATTGTCAGTTGATAAACCATCTTCTTTAAATTCTGAAATGTAACTTGTTAGTTTTGATTTTAAATTGACTGAATGACGTACTTTTGGCATATTTACCGTCTTTATAGTATGATTTACAAAACTGAACCTATGTGTACTCTGACTGGCATTTAACTGTTGAGCTGCACAACTGAAGTCTGTTAAAAATTTTAAATTAAATTAATACAGTTTTGTAACTTACTTTCCCATTGTTGATAGGACTGCTAATTTTCAAATAACTCTGATGTTAAAGGGATTACTGAACATGTGTTTAAATCTCTATTGTTGAAATGTATTTTTAAAAGTTAATGGAATTTTGTTTTGTTTTATTGTTAAACCTAATATAATATGGACTGTTTTATATGAAATATGGAAAATATATGGAAATTAACGAAAATATGTACTAAACTCTAAAATATGGAAAAATATGGAAAATAAAAGTAGGATTTTTCAACCCTACACATTGTGAAACATAAAGATAATGCAAAATATAAATTATATTAGCTTTATAAGTAAATATGTATTTACATATAAATCCTTTCCCTGCTAATAAGTGTTTTTATATTAAGACAACTGCAAGAACAAATGAAAGCAACACTATAGAACATAATTATTAAAAAAAATCCCTTTATGCTTACAGGTAGTTAATAATATAGGAAATTATGGCATATACCATAGGATGGCTTGAATGTTGAAGAAGTGTTTATTTTAATACATTATCATGCGATTTTACTATGAGTAAATTAAATTCTTACCATTAGCTCATCGTAATGGACATTGCGTTTTTTTGTGTGAGCCCATGGAAACTCGATTACCTGGAACATACGGTATTGTTATGTTATAATACTTCATATCAAGCTCTTTTCTTTCATATCATTGAATTGACGACAATGTTTGTTGTGAAAATATTATGGTATATACAGTACATTTAGGAAATAATGATACTACATAGTAGATGTTGATTGCAGAAGATGTGATATCTCGTAATGATCCCTAAATGTATAATATGTTTGTCTGTACGTGCATATGTGTGTGTGTGTGTGTGTGTGTGTGTGTGTGTCTGAAATAGGAGAGAGAGAGACAGACAGGTAAATAGAGAAGGGGAGAGATAGAGATCATCTAGTACCTGCTCACTTGTCCAATCTTATCATGCATAGACCTGCCTTATGTGATCAGTCTTGCCTGGATTACAGATCCTTAAAAATTGCTCTGTCACTAAGAGATAAATATTACGAGGGTCATTTCATAAGTCATAGCAACTATATTATATTAGCCAATAAAGCTGCAGGAATATAAATTCACTATATGCAATTGAAGGTCGCTGGAATATGCTTCGCAATGCTAGTACCAAATTGAGTCCGGGTACAGGAGGCAATGGGTAAGGAAAATTGAAAGTTGCGTAAATAGAAATCATTACTTTATTATGCACAAAAGGAATCAAAGTACATTACTCACAGCTAACACCCTTCAAAAATAATCCCCCAAGACTACCACACATCTTTGCCAGCGATGATGCAAACATTGAATACATATCATCGGCTGTGTGCGATTCATCTATGTGTACTACATCTCGTTGAAATGCTGTTAAGATGTCCTCCCTGCTTACAATCCGCTTCTCATGCAGCAGCTTCTTCAATTGCGGAATGAGATCAAACTCGCATGGACTGAGATCATGCAAGTAGGGAGGATGTTCCAAGATTTCCAATTTTCACATATGATTACTGGTTCAACTTTACTTACATCCATCTTGGAGCACAGTCTCTAGCATACTAACTTTTGCGTGTGCTGTAAATTAGCCATCAATCCACACATACACAATCTGGCAGTGGCATCCCATACAGTGTATAACAGGTTTTCAAGCGTATACAGTATACTGAACTAACCACATTTTCGGTTATTTGGAAAATATAACGTACTTGCCATGACTTATGAAATGACCCTCGTATAACAAGGCAAGGGATTTGGAGCAAGATAAGTAATGATGAAACGTAGTATATACGAGTATAGCCCAAACTTTAGTGAACTGGAACCGAACTACTGCATTGATCAAACAAGTACAGATCAGTGTCATGAAAAATTACACGCAACTTATTACAAAATTATTTGAGAACAAATGAATGTATTGCAAAGTGTAAGGGGTATCTTGGCCGACATTATACTTATACATTTCATTTTGAACTAAATTATCGCAAATGTTACAATATTACACATGAAATAATATACTGTACACATGGATATTATATATTACTGTCACCGGGAGTATACCCAATTGCAGTATGCGCGCGTGCGCCACACACACATATTCATAATCCTTCTGTGATTTGTTATAGTATACAGTGAATATTATTTTCAAATTGTCCATTGAGAATGACAGCCTGTTACATGGGAGAAAAAAAAAACATGGAAAAACTGCGTCCCATGTCAGCTGACACAGTTGGAGCATATTTGAAATTAGGCATGTCGCGTAAATCTACACTTTCAATGACATCATCAGGATATGTATTCTATAGCACATTTGTAATTTCATTGTGTTAAGTCCAGGAAAACAGTTAGGATTTGGAATTGAACAGGTACATCTGCTGCTTGTTTATGTGGATGACATGAATATGTTAGGAGAAAATCCACTAACTATTAGGGAAAACACGGGAATTTTACTTGAAGCAAGTAAGGAGATAGGTTTAGAAGTAATTCCCAAAGAAACAAAGTATATGATTATGTTTTGTGTCGGTACGAAATGGAAAAATAGAAATTGTAAATTTATCTTCTGAAAAGGTGGAAAAATTCAAATACCTTGGAGCAACAGTAACAATAATATAAATGACACTCTAGAGGAAATTAAACACAGAATAAATATGGGAAATGTCTGCTATCATTCAATTGAAAAGGTTTTGTCATTCAGTCTGCTTTCAAAAAAACTGAAAGTTAGAAGTTATAAAACAGATATATTACCGGTTGTTTTGTATGGTTGTGAAACTTGGACTCTCACTTTGAGAGAGGAACAGAGGTTAAGGGTTTTCGAGAATAAGGTGCTTAGGAAAATATTGGGGCTAAGAGGAATGAAGTTGCAGGAGAATGGAGAAAGTTACACAATGCAGGACTGCACACATTGTATTCTTTACCTAACATAATTAGGAACATTAAATCCAGACGTTTGAGATGGATAGGGCATGTAATGCATATAGGTTAATCCAGAAATGTATGTAGAGATTTAGTTGAGAGACCTGAGGGGAAAAAGACCTTTGGGGAGGCCGAGACTAGATGGGAGGATAATATTAAAATGGATTTGAGAGCAGTAGGATATCTTGGTAGGGACTGGATTAGTCTTGCTCAGGATAGGGACTGATGGCAGGCTTATGTCAGGGTGGCAATAACGTCCGGGTTCTTTTAAAGCCATTTGTGAGTAAGCGATTTGACGAGAATAAGTAGAAAATCAACTGACACATTTTCAGACTAGTTTTGTCATTTCTATAATTTCTAATCTACACGACAAATTCCAATTAAGTAAATGGCGATAGACGAATGATCAATGTATCCAGCATAGATTTGAGTTGAAATAGGTGATGTCAGCTAGTGATATGCAGGAGGGGGAATTTGAGACACCAATTGGCAGGTCGCACGACAGCTGAGACAACATAACTCTAGTCTTAGAATTAAATTTGTCATCGAAACTGCTGGAACATGGCACATAACATTTAAAAAATTTGCAGAATAATTAAATTTATTGTCTTCAATAATAAACACACCATCAAATTCTGAAATACATTCTCTTAATTTTGTATACATCGCACTTGTTCTTTTTTTTCGGCACATCTCTGTAAGAAATGTATGTGAACTGCTTACTAACACACTTTAACACAACTGCACTGTTCAGTTGTTGTTTACACTTTGACAGAGCAAGAACTGTACAGGTTTTTAAGTAATTTTGCGTCAAGTCGTGTGCAATTTTCATTGACTGAATTGTACTCGTGATCAGTGCAGTAGCTTTGTTCAAGTTCACTACACCATGGGCTATATATAGGTACAGCCTTTCACCATTACTTGGTAGTGCCCAAATCCCTTGTCCTGATTATAACTGAATAAAAGTATGTTTTTATTATGAAGATCTATACACTCAATGGAAAATTATGAGTAGTCTGATGTGAATATTTTTGTAATTTTTGCCATTTTATTAGAAACAATATCACGTTATCAAAGAATAGAAACTGTATCTTACACAGGACCGAATCAACAACTTTCTTGTTGGGGCACCTTCACCAGTGCTATAAAGAACGACTTTCTTCTCAGTTAATAATATAATAGTAATAATAATAATAATAATAATAATAATAATGATAATAATAATAATAATAATAATGACGATGATAATGGTACAGTAATATAGGGTGGAGCAAAACGTATGGTACAAAAAGAACAATGAATTATAGAAGAATGTTTGCATACCTAGAAATGCAGTTTATTTGAAAACAATGTACACATTTTGCAATTTACTTTAATGCCAATAGATTCTCATTTTTTTAAAAATATATCCGCTAAATGCCCTCTTTCATTCACTTCACAAGTGTGTAGTTGTTTCAGGAAACTATCCATCACACATGCCAGCATGTTGCAGGAATGGCTGCAATTTCATCATGAATGGAAGCCTGTAATTCCGAAATTGTCTTCTTGCGAGTGAAATAGACCTCCTCCTTGAGGTAGCCCCAAAGAAAGAAATCTGGAACTGATAAGTCCGGGGATCTGGAGGGCCAGTGGATGTCACCAAAGCGAGAAATGAGTCGGCCCGGAAACAGCTGTCGCAATCTGTTCATGCTGATATTGGCTATGTGGGCAGTAGCCCCATCTTGCTGGAACTATGTGTCAAAATGTCCTCCTTTTCTTAACCCTTAAGTACTCGTCAAGCAGAAAGTTACATAAACACTCGTGTCGGATCAATTTGGCCCGTTGACACAAACTAAGATCTAGACGTGGATTCTTGATAAAATTTTGGGGTAAAATGTTTCAACTGAAGTAAATGAAATATTTTTATTCTGAATTGTATTTTATTTAAATACATTATTTATAATGAACCTAATTAAATGCAATGAAATATGTAAGTCTCAACTAAAAAAAAAGTGGAAACATGAGTTTGAAATCTTAAAATCATCTTTACGAAGTGTGATTGAAAAATTTTAAGGCTGTGTTCATAATAATAGTACCGGTACCTAAAGACTTCCTGTATCCCTCTGGTAATACAAAAATCACTGTACCTAAAGGCTACTGCAGTGGGTGCCCTTCAAAAAGGTCCCATTCTGAATTATTACACCGATTCTTAAGATGTCACCGCACACAAATAACCACTGGTAGCTTCAGTCTTAAAAACTTTTCAACCAGACGTTGTACAACAAAACAGTGCTTCATTTCTTGGCTTGTTCTCCACATATTGTGCAAACAACTTTGTAGTGAATTTTGCATAACCTACGTGTCCTGAACAAGCAGCACACTATGTTGAATCCTTTTTGTCATTTGTACTAGGGCAGATAGGACATCTCTTCCTTTTCTGAGATGCTGGTCCACTCCTTGCTCCTGGATTTTGCTCTTCTTTCGGTGCCACTTCAAAGCCTCTGTCTATTAGGAATATTTGCGTTCTGTCGCTAAGACTGCATGATACATTAGGATTACTCATTCTCCTGACAACTTCTCCACAAGAAGTTCTTTAGCCAGAAATATTCTTCTTTGTATCTTCTCTCTGATATTCATCGTGTAAACAATATATGAGTTGAGTTCTGAAACATTTATGAAATGGAGGAACACTGCCAATGGCCATCTTCTTCTTCTACAACTATAGTTGCTACATAATTGGTCATATGAATCAACTCCACCCTTGGTAGAGTTATAAAACGTCACAATCCTCTCATAACTGTCACAGATTTTCATTATATACTTATTAGTGTACATAACCAAGGTGATGATAACATAACATGATCACCAAAGAAAATGGAAAATGATTCTTTTGGTGTCTTGGCTGTTTTCGCTGTAGATCATGCACGAGGTGTATGTGAAATAATATTGTGTTTTTTGACACGACTCCTTTTGCTGAACGGCTGTTTATTCCATTGTGTTATTCCGCCTTTACCCTGATAACAGTTGCCTCCCCCCCCCCCCACCAGGAATTGCTTCATCATCAGAAGAGGCTACTAGATCTGAATTAGACTCATGTTCACTTTCCTCAGTAAATTATCTTCAAGCTCAGAAAGATCTCCCACAGATTTGTCATCGTCATTATCATTATTGAGAATCATATTAAACTCCCTTGCAATTTCTTCTTCTGTTACTAATAATTCCTTTGACTTCGACCTCTCTGCAATTTCGTCTGTTATTACTTTCTTTGACATTCTGTAAAAATAATAATAAAAAGATGCTGCATATTCCATATATAGCAGAAATGAACGAGGAAAATATGAATAAAATAATAGAAAGCTTACATCATCTAATAGATAAAGAAATGTGCTTAGCCATTCATAAAATATTCCTGTCTTTTAGAGCAACACATATACTCGCGTCAGGTAAAATCACATATAAACAGCTGTTGGCACTAAATGATAAACTCAACAATGACTCCAGCCAGACCGTTTCAAAGACCTCAACAGTAGAAGTAATTACACACCAGCGACACTCTTCAAATTACCTTCCAGTAAAGAAAACACTCTCGGGTCATATTGACCCCACACGAGTGCTTAAGGGTTAATTCAGTTACCAGGAAGGTGTTGAGCATTTGAAGTATCGTTTTGAGTTAACAGTAACGATTCTTCCCTGGGGATCCTCGAAAAAGTATGGGTCAGTAATTCCAAATCTGGCTACACTGCACCACACTGTAACTTCAGGGTTGTACAGTGAAGTTTCATGAAGCAACTGAGAGTTGGTGTCTGACCAATACCAGAAGTTTTGGTTGGTGATAAATCCGGTTAAATGGAAATGTGTTTCATCCGACATAAGCAAGTTAGGCAGAAAATTGTTGTTCTCAGCAATCACATCTTGAAGTTGCGCACAGAATGGTATTCTCATCTGCCGGTCAATTGGACGTACAGTAACTCATGAACAGCTTGCAGCTTATAAGGATGCAATTTCAAATCTGCTTTCAATATCCGGTGAAGCAATTGCTGGCAGATTTGCATTGTCAGCGAATGTCGATGGGCTGAGCACTGTGGACATCAGTGCATTTCTGCTTGAACACAATATTGACATTCTCAGGCACTTGGACAGCTCTTAACCTACCTGACGATTTCTTGTTTTCCATTGATTAACGTTATTGAATAAGTAATAACTGCTTTACTATGTTAATATTATGCCAATTCTGGTGTAGTATCGATGTGTTATGCATCATTCTCCGAAGCCTAAATTGTAGGCGATAGAAACTCATTTGTGTGTTTCGTTGGATATTGTAATGGATATTTATGATATGATGTAATGATTGAAAATAGAAGTACCTATCTTAAAAAAAAATTTAAAATAATATACAGCATTATAAAGAACAGTGTAAGATCGCTACCGGTACTTAATTATTGATGTAAAATTATATTCTTTTCAATGGATTTTAAGAATAATTACACAGGCCTGTGATGGCAAAACTTAAAAAAAAAAAGATAGCTCTCCTTTGTGTAGGCCTACTTTTGTGTGCTGAAGTCATAAATTATATAAAAATGGCATATCACGCACCATTTTTTTACACAAAACTATATTTTATGTTTTATATTGTTAATATACTACTGATTTTGCTGCATCCATAATCCAATGCTGTAATATAAAATTTTGTACTGACCTGTTGATGAGGATCAGAAACATAATCTAGAAGGCTGTGTGATGTAAAGAGTGAAAGTCCTAAAGAGTTTACCAGTTTGAACTCAATGAGTTAATAAGAGATTTAGGATTACCTAAGAAAAAAGCTGAGCTCTTATGCTCCAGATTAAAATAAACAAATTTGTTGACACCAGGAACATTTCTTCATTGATACAGAAGTAGAGGAGAGTAATTTACGCTCTACTCTTCATAAGAAGGTGCCTTAGTATACTGCAGTGATATTCCTGGTTTGATACAAAAGTTTAATGTTCAGTACGAAGTGAATGAATGGAGACTTCTATCGATTCCTTCAAAAGAAATCTGAAGGCAGTGATCAGTGATTTTGCACAATGGCAACAAGATGCTTTGTTATCTGTTGGCCATTCGGTACACTTTAGAGAAACTTAAATGAGAATCTTAAACTGGTTCGTACAAAAATAAAATATAAAGATCATAACTGGATGATCTGTGAAGATCTGAGAGAGTTGTGCATGCTTCTTGGTCAGCAGGCTGGTTATACTACGTTCCGTATTTGCTCTGTGAATGGGACAGCAGAGCAAGAAGCAGTCATTGGGAACAAAAACACTGGCCTCAAAGAACATCTCTTGAACCTCACACAAGAGGAAAGACATCAAACGCAACTTCACCATGAAGAGAAAAAGGCGGTATAAAACATTTTACTAAATGTGAATTGTTAATTATACCAATCTAAGAGTTTTTGTAGAATATACCTTTAATAACATAAAATTTACTTAGTCTTACGTTGAAAAGTGTCAAAATTGTTAAAAAAGGTATATACCTTCGACGCTATGTCACGTCATCCTCAGTGTCTCTTGAACCACTGGTGATCTTGACTCTGCAATATACGTTTTTCGATGGTAGGGGTGGGGGTGTGTTGTTCCTATGGTGGGGGCTGGCTTTTTGTGTGTTATGATGTATTATGGTGTCGAAAAATGCATATCACAGAGTCAAGATCACCAGTGGTTCAAGAGACACTGAAGATGACGTGACATAGCATCGAAACGGGCCGTCTGTCGAAGGTATATACCTTTTTTAACAATTTTAACACTTTTTAACGTAAGACTAAGTAAATTTTATGTTTTTAACAAAGTGTTAACGAGAACTTTAATCAATGGATACCTTTAATATTTGTCAACAGGACACTTCATCAGTTTTGCATATTAAATTCAATAATGCCATATTTTCATTGCTAAAAGTGCCAATGCATGTTGCGGAAAAATGATATGTGATAGAGAAAATCTGAGCTCAGTTTTGGATTCGGCATCCCAAGAAACCATAAATATAGCATAAATCTTTAGAAAAGTTTTATGGCCTTTTATTTTGCAGGCCTGTATTATTACTAAGATAATCTTGATTCCTTCCCCTGCTTCGGAAGCCACACTATGCCACTGAGTGCTGTAGATATGTATTATTGAAGAAAAAGTCTTGTATAAACGTTATAGGCAAAGTAACTTTTGTATAGTAAATAAGACCAGAGTTTGTGTTACATTATCTCTTGACTTTGTTAAGCTTAAAATGTTGGTCTCTGTTGTAGTACTGTACATTAGGAAAATTTGAAAATACTGCCATCACAAATGTTAAACGTCAAAGATTCACAGTATTAATACATGTATTTGAGATATTAGTGCAATAGAAGTAACTAATATAACATATTCCTGGCCTGAAGGAATGCAAAACACATTAAAGAAAATGTGTTCGTAGTATGCTGTAAGTTAGATACTAACCGCTTCGTTGCTATCTTCATTTGTTTGTAATGAAATGAATAGTTGAAAGTTATGTGATTTATTTTTAATTATATCTCGGATGTTTCTTGCTTCAAATTCTGAAAATCCATACATTCCTGGATAAAACTCGTTGCACACATTTCCGTTATATAGTAATGTTCTGTTGGTTTCGCCTTTTTCTCCTTCTGGAAACAAGGAAGACAAAAATCATTACTGTACCAGTACCCGGTATATAACTTGCAATGAATTCAAGTAGCTTCAATATGAAAGAAATCACTTACAAAAGTAGGTAAAGTAAGAATAATTAGTGATTTTAGGCTAAGGTTACCAGATTTTTTTTTTTTTTCACAATTTCCGGGAACAGATATCGATGTATGAAAAAACTACCGAGTCTTGCATAGAGTGCAGGATAATGAAGTCAGAATTCCTATTTTTTAGGGGTGGCTCACTAAACAGTCATGGCCTTTAAGCAATCTGAAAGCTGCTACCGTACTGCTGTTTTCTTGGTCCTTGAGGAACTGCATCTGGGTTGGAGAGGAGGATGTTCTATTTCTTGTCTGCAGCATGTTTTTGCAATTTTTGCGAGTATTGTTGTGATAGTTTTGATTTTATTACCAGATACCCATTTTATTGATGAAAGTGTAAAATTGACTCTTTTGTTTGTAATATTGTTGTTCCTTTTCTTGTAAGCATGTCGGCCAGTTCATTCCCTGGAATTCCACAATGTGCTGGAATCCATTGAAAGTATATTGTTTTGTGAAGTTTTTGAAGTTGAGCTGTCATCTTATGTGCTTTCTTTATTTTTGATGATTTCTTCGAGTTATTTAAACATAAGGTATTGCTTGTTTTACTGCTTTGGAATCAGAGGAAATTACTACTTTCATGAATTTGTTCGGTGGGAGTCTCAAAAGTTCTTGAAGGGCTACAGATATTGCAGTTGTCTCTCCTTCATAGTTAGTGTATCGGGACATACAAAGTGATATAAGGAGAAGAGAGAACATTACTCCAGCTCCTGTCAGATAGTCTTTAGATGATCCATCTGTGTAAATATGTAACCATTTTTCAGGTGGGTATTTGATGTTCATTGTTTCAAGAGCTAAGGCTTTTAAAATATCCTTGGGTGTTTCTCATTTTTTAACTTCTTCTATCACCTATAGGTCATAATTTGATTGTATGAAATCTAGTGGGTTTTCTTTTATTTGTAGGCCTAAATATTCCTTATTACGTGGTATTTTCAACTATTTCCTAAAAAGCTTATTTTATTTTTATTTTTTTTAGTTTTTGTAGAAGGTTCTTTTTTTTCCCATTTAGAATGATGTACTATTAATATTTTTTCGTGTTGGATCGAAGCCTGTTCTTGTAAGTTTATTGATATTGGTTTATTGTGTGTCAGGGTAAGCATAGCATCCAAGGGTGTAGATTTAACAGCTCCTATAATCAGACAAAGTGCCTGGTTTTGTATTACATTAAAAATGTTCATTCTATTAAATTACCATACTACTTAAACTGCTGGTATTTTCAGAAGAGTAAAATGTTTTTAAGCGGTCTTCTCTGGATCCCAATTTTGCAGCAAATTCCTAACAGGTCATATTGAAGTTGGTTAAGATAGCAAGCATGACTTGAACAGTTTCTAAACTCATTCCGGATTTTTTTATCTCCACAATATTCTCATAGAAGAAAAAAAAAATTCTTCACCGAACATTATTTCCAGGAAGATGCAGAGATACTTCGATCAACTTCTGGAATTGCACATAAAAAATCCTTTTCTTGGAGAAAATTAAAAAAAATTCATTTCATTTTGAACAAAGGGTAGCATTTTTTCATTATACTTTGCTATTTTCTCTGAAATCACATATTTTTTCAAGCAAGAAATTTCATAAAATAAATTATTTCATTCAGACCAACTACATCTACATTGGAAGAAAAATAATGGAATGTCTCTTCAAATTTTTCTCTTTCTTTTGGAAGGACATCTCAGCAATGTACATTCCACAGGTATGAATGAATACCAATTGCAAATTGACATTCAACAGCACTTTCATAAAATTATAATAATTAATACTTAAAGTTCGAGGTTATCTGGGTATAAATTATTAAATTTGGAGACATTCCAGGGACGAATTTTGTTTGGGGACAAAAAGCAAAATTCGGAGATTACCAGGACATCTGGTAACCTTATTTTAGGCTCCGTTACTCAACTCAATTTCGATAATGAAATCATTTAAGTAACTACTTAAGTTCAATATTCTTCCAGGTTATTTTTATTGATGATTTTTATGTATCACGCTTTTCACAAAGCGTAAAATGAGATCAAGTGGGATAAGTGTAACCAAAAAATTTGGTTGAAGGCTCCAACATAATTATTGCTAGAAACTTCCAATTTTGAGAAAACATAGCTTATTTTTTGCTTGATAAACATAGGAAATATTATTTATTATTTAAAACATTAGATGTAGGTACAATTTGGGAGAAGTGTAACTGTGGCATAAAGTTCTAAGTTAAAAAATGGCATATTTGTATTCTGAAAGACTGGAAATACACTTAAGACTTTGGCAATAGTGAACATTATTCTTGGTAGCCTACACGAATCAGAACAACAGCTATATTTTAGTATAAAACATAGATAACAAAGTTATACACACACATCCGGTTTATAATGGGTGCCTCTGTCTTCTGGTACCCAAATTCCAACTATGTCAAGCCACTGGGCAAACTCCAGTCCACGACTTTCGATTGTCTTGATTACTTCATCATGTCAACTAAAGCACTATAATATCAACTCTTCCATGGTGTCTAACTCTTCTCCTCTGTATCGGCTTCCCTGTCATTGCTGACTTGAGTAATTTTCCTTCTTCCATACAGTGAACGTGCCCATACCATATTAATATTGTTTTTTTTTTTTTATTTTACGTATTCCACGATGTTTACACCTCCATTTAACTTCATTATTTCTTAATTTTCTCATTTAGTACCGGTACTCATGTCATAATGATATTAGTTATAAAAAAGAAGAAAATGAAACAATACAATATCTAACAATGGAAATTACAGAAAAGAAGAGAATGAAATGGATATTTACATTTTGGGAGTTCTACTTGAATTGGGGGCGATATGTGTCCTATAGTCCCATCGCTCTAATTTCTGGCAGCCAATCGCATTGCAGGTCGGCTATATTTAAACGTGTGCAACTTGTGATTCACTTATGAAGACGTTATTCAGCTTAAGGCTCGGTAAATGCTTAATATAATCGCCCGCCATTTTGGCTCTTTCGTTGGAGTTCACAGAAAGCACACGGAGACGTTATTTGCCGCTCAATTATTTGCTCAATTACAGTGCGTTTGATTTATTATCATAGGAGCTACGACATGATAATGTTTAACTGTGTGGCAAATAGATTCCTCGTATGGTAGCTCGGCAACGAAAGAACAAAAATGGCGAACGATACTACCTACCTAGACTTTATAGAGCCTTCACTTCCTAAGACGTAAGCAATGAGGAGTCATGCCGGGAATAACAGCGTCGTTACTATAGTGTTCAAGTTACATTTTTTCCAACATAATAAAAAAGTAAATCCGAGAATGTTACATTTCTATTTGAAAATATGTTTTATTTTATACTGTATTTAGTTTCTCACATTGAATGCATCTTATTTTACCAGAATATTACCAAATAAAGTGGAACATGTAACTGACAAGTACAAAAAAAAATCAGAGGCGAAAACTGATCTTCTCGTGCAAATTTGCTAGCTTCATATGGGTGAATGACGAACAGTAAAGTACCCGCCATTAGTTAAAAAGAAGTTTTTTAGTTTTTACTTTTTCATTCATTATACAAAGTATTGCTGAAAAAATCGATTTCGAGATTTCTGTGGAAAAAATGAACATTTGCAGCATCAATGATGGCGAAAAGATGGTTTCGGGCATGCTGTCTGTGTACATTGTGGTACAGCAATTTTTCCTGAATTCTTGGACGGATTTTGTTCCTGTCTATGAATCAATAACTAGGAATGATGCACATAACACATATTATTTTTTTAGTAAAGAAATTAATGGGTCTGTATTTGAGATAAAAAAAAACACAAAATGACTAGTAATTCTAAATGTATCTAGTTCAGCAATTCGGCATATTCCCAGACCACTATGTTGGAAGAAATTACTTACATGTAGACAGACATATGCAGAATGAATAAGAATACAACTGAAATTAAAGTAACAAACTTTTTTCCATCTAATATAAATAAAGGGGTCACTGTTATTATTTAACATTAACATTATAAAAACTGCAGATGAATTTGAAACATTTGACAAAATTAATAATAACTAAAACCTCACAACATTATGTTTTGCTGATAACCAACTCATAGGTCTATGGTAATTTGGAAAAACAGAAAGAACTCCACTTAGCAGTGTATGAATTATTAAACAACATTGCCGAAGACTTCAATATGAAAATATCGACCGAATAAACTAAATAATGGCGTTTATAGGAACAAATCCAATTAGGGCGAAAATAATATGTAATAGAATAGACAAGTAGGTGATTTTATGTATCTAGGCTATCATATCACACAGTGGTGTAGCCAGGAATTTAAGATGGGAAAGGGCCAAGTTTTGGGAACATTAATTGACAAATTTGCCCATAATTTACATGCAACATAATTAAAAGACAGTAATATTATTGTTTAACACTGTGAAATTTAAAATCAATTTAGACTCCCAAAATGTTTTTATAGAGCAAAATCCATTCTCCGTCATTGCAGAGTGAATCAACAGATGCTGATCCTAACTAAATTAATCTAGTTAATGTGTTGAGAACTGTAGCTTCATACATGAAAATCATCGGTTAAATTGAAACAACTCCCCAACAGAAACATAAAGGATTTTATATTCGAAATTTAGTCATTGTCTGTAGAAACAATCTAACAATATTTTTCTTTCAATGTTACACTCGTAAAGCTAATGCTGGATTATTTCTTAATGAATTAAATCTAATATAATTTAACAATATTTCCTAAAAAATGGGGAGTTTCAGCCCAGTGAGGCGCCCCCCCCCCCACATAAGTCAATGCACATCATGCATAAAAAGACAAGATCTATATACAGGTACTATAGCTCTACCACTATTTTTTTTCTCTTGTACAGAGGAGGGACCCAAAGGCTTGCACTGCAGCCTGAGGCTTATTGTGCTTACCACTCTTATTCTATGAATGATTGGGTAGCCGAACAACTGTGCTCTTGTACAAGTACAGCATGCCACACCATGAATTTAACCTGGACTATTGTATAGATGATGATGATGATATGTGAATTAATGATGACGAAATGAGTCCGAGGTCCAACGCTGATAGTTACCCAGCAATTCTGCTTCAATTGAGGGAAAACCCGGGAAAAAAACCCAACCATGATTCGAACCTGGGCCAGCTCGTTTCACGATCTATGTTCTAGTGAAAACTGGTCATTAACAAAAGGTCAATCAAAACATATGGAATAAACCGAAATGGGATTCCTCTAATATGTAACTGGATTGTTGGACCATAAACCAAGCAATGAAATTAGAAGATAATTGAAGACGTGTCTAGAAAAACGGGCTAATCCTCAAAATTAATTTTTTCTAGATTAGTGTAACTATCTGTTGTAGGTTATGAGAACACATTATTTCCTACGTTGGTCTATGCTCAAACCATCATATTAGATTATAATACATCAAATAGAAGTGCCTGCATTTCTCGTTTTTTTTTTTTTCATGCACAAATATTAATTTTTCTACATTTAAAAAAAGTGTGGATTGGCCCATTTTCCCGAGCGGTCTTCAATTGAATATCTAAATTCTAGATCAGTGGTCATCAGCACAATGCACCTTCGGGCTAGAATTTCTTACACGCAGATAAGACATTGCACTGGCATGCATCCATGGCTCCTGGCGGGTATGCTTCCTCCCTCTCCCTTCTGCAACGAGTATTGACGACCACTGTTCTAGCCCGCCATTACACGTGCTTTGTTGTGTAACATGATCACTCGCATTAAGTGAAACTGACAATTTTTTTATAAATCATAAAATTTATGATGTATTACTTTTTTGTTTTAATTGTGTGATATTATTAATATTCTTTATTTTATTGAATATACAAATATACAAGTAACATAACTCTGCACTCAAAATTGTTATTTATAAAATATCATTATCATCTAATAAACAGAACCTAGACTTAATATAACTAATACCACTATACATGGCATTTACTGTTCTTGGCCTTTCAACTCCAACATTCTCATTCGACATGCCAGTATCATTTTCATTGACTGTTCCCAAGCCGTATATTGTTTGCTGTATTCAGTATCTCCATCTGACAATGAGTCAGAAATTGGAGCTGATATAGATAGAGTGCTGATCATCGTTTGATTCCTCTTCTAACCAGCTAATGATTTTCGTTTGACTCATGACGTCCAGAATAACTATACATACATACATAAGTGTTCTGCCCATGGGCAGGTCTGTCACTGCAAAACCAATATTCTCCAATCTTTCCTATTTTCTGCCTTTCTCTTAGTCTGTGCATATGATCCACATATCTTAATGTCGTCTATCATCTGATATCTTCTTCTGCCTTGAACTCTTCTCCCGTTCACCATTCCTTCCAGTGCATCCTTCAGAAGGCAGTTTCTTCTCAGCTAGTGACCTAACCAATTCCTTTTTCTCTTTCTGATCAGTTTCAACACCATTCTTTCTTCACCCACTCTTTCCAACACAACTTAATTTCTTATTCTCTCTGTCCACTTCACACGCTCCATTCTTCTCCATATCCACATTTCAAATACTTCTATTCGTTTCTCTTCATTTCGTTGTAATGTCTATGTTTCTGCCACATACAATGCCACACTCCACACAAAGCACTTCACTAGTCTCTTCCTTGTTATTTTTCTAGAGGTCTGCAGAAGATGCTCCTATTTCTATTAAAAGCTTCCTTTGCCATTGCTATCCTCCTTTTGACTTCCTGGCTGCAGCTCATGTTACTACTTATAGTACATCCCAAGTGCTTGAAGTTGTTCACTTGCTCTACTGTCTCATTTAGAATTCGCAAGTTTACCTTCTTTATTTTTCATCAGATAACCATGGTCTCCGTCTTGTTTGTATTTATCTTCATCTCATACTCTCACAGCTGTCATTTAGCTCCAATAACATATCCCTTAGTATCGTTTCCTCGTCTGTTATCAACGCCATATCATCAGCAAAACTTATGCACTTTATTCTTTTTGCTCCTACTTTTACCACTCCCATGTTCTGAAAACAGTTCTTCACCAAATTCTCCAAGTAGAATAACAATAATACTCAATTAAATTGAACCATAACGTTAAATTCACACTCGTCTTGTGTTGTAATGTCACACACGTGATCACTCGCGCAGTGAGATTTTTCCTCACAGTAGAGTAGACACATCAGCTGGTCGCTCGCGCTGTGAGATGAGAACTAACACGCCCCGTCGCACTTTGCTTACCCCTCTCCTTTCTCCCCTCGAAAACATTGCATCTACTCAACAAATACACCACAGCAAGGCCAAATAATCGAACTAGGCATTATTAAAAGGACAACAATTCAAAATTAAAAAGAAAGAAATTCTAGTAAAATGTATAAAAATGTTAGATTGAATCTCATAGCTCCAGTGATAGCGGGCTAGATTGTAGCAGACAATGACACGATAGGCCTACCTGAATAATATACCGGTATATATTTGCAAGGGTTTAGTCGTGTCAGGGCGCACCAGGGCGCCACCCCAATACTTTTTTCTGCAACCTGCTTCTTTATTTTTATTTTTAAAAATAATAATTGACTTACTTGCATCATACTCAACTTTGTATTTTTTAAGACAAATATGGATTAGTGATATTTATAGTATTAACAGCAGCAGCAGTAGTAGTAGTACCTATTATTATTATTATTATTATTATTATTATTATTATTATTATTATTATTATTATTATTACAGTATTTATGTGCGCACTTAAGCCCACATAAAATACCCCACCCTCTTTTTGGACTCTTCGCCTGCGCCTTTAGCTTACCTACATACAGTTACAATATCCTACCCATGTTGAATCTTTCGTACACTACTTTTAACACTTGAATATAAATAAATAATTGATTAAATGGCGATCTTACTCGTGTTAACTGTGTAAGCATGTGCGGCTTACAGCTGTTTCGGTGCTTCTTCACACCATCGTCAGAGCCTACTAGATCTCGGCATCATCTCGAACTTCGCTGCCTGTTGTGTGGGTGCGTTCGATTGTTGAAAAGTGTTGAAATTACACATACATAACAACATCAAACACCTACATTACGTGAAAAACAAACATAAAGGTGCGTACACACTTAGCGAACGAACAACGAGCGAATGATGAAGCGAAACTTTGTTGTTCGTTCGCTGTTTGGAGCAACGTACAAATCATTCGCAAATGGTCAGAAAAATTCACGTTCGCTGATTATCCGCAATAATGGCAGACGAAAATATAATTATAGCAAGTGCAGCCGTTGTTATTATAGGCAGTTTAACAAAAAGAAAGTTAAAAAACAAAAGTCGATGGTGTCAGACGCCACTCTACGAAAGTCGCAATCAATATAGAGGCACTGACTTCAGGACAGCGGCGGATTTTCAGGGTAGGCAAGGGAGGCCTAGCCTCCCCTAATATTTTACCAGAACACAATATGGCAGTAATAATTTCAGCTGAATTAAGATCACAGACAAGTTACAGCAAATGACGAACATTTTTTTCTTTTATATTAATTTTACTATTCACTACGACTAAGATGTAAGTTACGTAAAGTCGACCATATTCAGTTGGTGATGCCCGCTCAGTATACTGTAGATAGTATAAATAATTCGTACTGAAAAATAACAGATAGCGCTGTAACCTGTATAGTCGACATCTAGCATCCTGCAGCGTCTATGCGAAAGCGGGAAAGAGTAGTGTGCTATACAGGGTGTTTCAAAAATACGAGGCATAATTTCAGGTATGTATTTCCCACATGTAGACAATCAAAATAGTTCATTACAACATGTGTCCGGAAATGCTTCATTTCCGAGTTATGGACTTCACAACATTGAAATTCACCGGAACGTTTTTCTTTCCGCAGGTCGTTGTCATTACAGAAGATGTTCAAAATGTCCACCTCCTGCTTGAATACAGACCTCACATCGATGTCTCATTGACAGAACCTAACTCGTGGAGGGTAATCTGCTGGTGACAGGGCCTGTACACGTTGCAAATGATAAGAATACAATTGATACTCTTTCAACAGTCTCCAGACAGTCGTATGAGGAACATTGACTTGCAACGCTACCCTTCGTGTGCTGATAGAAGGAGTCATGTTCACAGCCTCCAGAATCTCCTCCTGTACTTCTGGAGTTGTAGATCTTGGTCGTCCCCTTCCCAAACCAGGAGAGTTAAATTTTCCATACTCGCACAGACGGTAATGGAGACGTACAAATGTCTTCCGATCTGGACATTGTGGCTGTGGGTACCTCTCCTGGTACAAACGACGAGCCAGCGCAGCATTGCCGTCCGCCTTACCGTACATGAAGTGTATCTCTGCCAGCTCTTGATTTGAATACATGTCGCACAGTCTAACGCCTACACAACACTGAATGTAACCTTCGCCTCGGAATGAACTGTCAGAGTGCCCTCTTAATGTCTCCTTTGACGGCAACGACCTGCGGAAAGAAAAACGTTCCGGTGAATTTCAATGTTGTGAAGGCCGTAACTCGGAAATAAAGCATTTCCGGACACATGTTGTAATGAACTATTTTGATTGTCTACATGTGGGAAATACATACCTGAAATTATGCCCCGTATTTTTGAAACACCCTGTATAACGCTACTCCCCGGTAACCATGACAACAGCAGTTCAACCAATAAGATAGCTGGTTAGAAGAGTGTTTAAACTTGACTAGAACGCGCGAGGGGAGCCGATTTGGAGACGTCCTATCCACCGCTGACAACTTACTGTAGCAGTCACGGCTGGTTTCGGCTGTATTGGGAAGCTCTCTCTCTTTCTCTCTTCTTGGAAAATTGAGTCACGTGTTGTTAGTTTTCTCTCCCTACGTAAATGTTTTCATTTACGTTGTTAGATTTTCTCTTGTTTGCAGGTGTTCTAGTTATTTTATTCTTTTGTGTTACGAGATGTATTTACATATACAGTATTTTAAATATATCGCAAGTTTAGAAACAAATGCAGATTTGTCTCTAGCTTCTTCTAGTAGCAGTTATTCAGTATGTTGTGACTTATTTGATCGGTTTGCGACGAAAGAGGATCGTCGAGTTCATTTGCTGTAAAATTAGACTATGTAATAATAATGAGCAAGCCCCGGATTCTTAGGTTCGAATGAATTTTTCTGCAATCTCGATACTCTCGAAATATTACTTTTCTTATTCGTTTTATGTAGCAAAGAGTAACGTTCTTAAATTCAATATGACCTAAAAGACCTAATTCATAGGTTAGGACTTAGAGTGTCTTAAAGAGAGGCTATCTATATCAAACCATTGTAATATATTAACAGTATGTTGTTTATTTTTATTCTTTTCCCGTACAATCATATAAATTCCTAAAGATAAGATTTAAAATCCTAAAACATAAATTAGAAAACCTAATTTTAATTTCTTAAAATCTATCAATTCTGCGCTTGGTAATGAGGTACGTCACAGGCCTTATATTTTTATATTCTCATCATTCACGCCTTGGCCTCCTCAACTTTCAAACCCACCGTCCGCTACTGCTTCATGATTTACATCGAATGGAATCGGGACAGTTTCAAAACTTCTGTCGCATTTCAGAAACTGACTTTGAAATATTACTGTGCAAAATAGCGCCAAAAATTTCCAAGAAAGACACAAGCTGGCGAGAAGCAATATCTATTCAGGAAAGGCTAGCATTAACACTTCGATATCTCGCTACAGGAGATTCGTATACAAGTTTAATGTATTTATTCAAAGTGTCGAAACAGTTGATTACCAGGATTGTTCCAGAAATATGTACAGCTATAATTGAGGAACTGGAAGATTTTATTAAGATACGACTGCAAGACAGGGCAAAGTTTCAATATACGGATAGGCTACCTCACTGACAATAATTATCTTAAAATACTAAAAAGAGAGATTTGTCTGTGTTTGTCGAATGCAACTTCAGGTACTAGATTCAAATAACTTTTGAGAATTTTTTTATCCCCCAAAGGAGCAGAGAGGAGAGAGAAAGGAGTTGACGGTTTAAAAAATTCACTCAAGTGTTTTCAACTAGCCGACGTAGAGACGTAACATTTAAAATGAAGGTTACTCTCTACGATTTTAATTAAACATTTTCCGATTTTTTAAATACCATCTAAACAAAAGGCATACAATAATAACTGACATAAAACTCAAAAAGTATATAGGCTACTACGCATTAAATAGGTCCAAATCCATGAAAAATAACATCTGCAGACCGGAGAGAGAGATTTAGCATTTTTATTATAAAAAAAATTATGAAATCTTAAACTCTTAGCTGGAATATGAAGACTGATATTGCTTAGAAAAGATTCACAATCAATATCACCATTAATGACTTTACAAAAAAATAAATAATTAAGATCTTGACATCTGGTAAATAAGCTACAGCAATTAAAATGATAGTAATAATAATAATAATAATAATAATAATAATAATAATAATAATAATAATCATAATAATTTGCATATTTTCAAAATTTCTCGCCCACTCCCAAATTTTAAGCATTGTCTGATTTTTTTACAATATCTTTGCTATGTTTTCACATTTTTAGTTTTACCTTGTTAAAGTAGGAGAAAAAATAAAGCTATTGATATTCAAATTTGTATAATTTACATAATACAAACAGACAATTTATTTTTATTGAAAAATTATTTTCTTTTTTGAAAAAATGTGAACATAACTTTAAGTATACTTTAAAGAACATGCAGTAAAAATGTCAGCTTCTTAGCGTAAAAATTGCGAAATTCTTAGCAACATGAATGCAGAGAAGTAGGGGAAAAAGTATGGGAAAATAGTTTAAAAGTTTGCATGTATTTTAAACTTCATGGTCGCTGTCTTTTAAGATAGTACAATTAATGACACAACCGCCGTAGGATTCTAAAACTTCGTCAAAGTGCAAAGTCTAAGTAGTCAGCATAGATTCATTTCCTTTAAAAAAATTCCCTAAAAAATTACCAAATTTTCATCCATCCATTTCCTTGTGGTGCTGAAGTCTACGAATCAAAAAACGGAAAGGATAATTTAAATCCTGGCCCTTTTTTTTCAGAAGATCGCCACAAAGAAAAAGGACCCTGTTTGTTATTGGAGAAGAAGCGAAATTGCTGACATATACTATGAAGATAGTGAAAAAATTAAACATTTTTTGCGTTACGTAGTTGATAATGGGAGCGTCTTAATAAATAAAGATTTAAATCGGTTAAAGGGCGGATGCGACAGGTGTACGAATTATTACGGTATAAAAATTCATCCATCAAGCTCGACAACTATCAGGCTCAGACTAAAAACCACAAGAAACGAATCGACGGCTTTTCTCGTGACGTATTATCATTCCTTGTAAACACATGCTACGCGTGATTTAAATAATTAAATTAAGCTCTCATATTCATCTGCTTCCATTTATACTTTTGGAACATGAGGTTTTTTGTTTGGTTTATCGAATTACCACAGGTTATTGATTGAGAAAAATTCGCTCCGGGGCCGGGTATCGAACTCGTGACTCCCCGTTACACGCACTAGGATCTCTAAGCACTGAGCTACGCCGAGACTCAATCCACAGTATCGGATCGAATCTCGTAGATTATCGAATTACGTATTTTCTTATTTTAGCATACCTATTCTTTCGGTTATTTATCCAACGTGTCGATTCCTGTCGCTTCCGCAACTTATTCTCGTACTTCATGAATGTTTGTTATTAATGAAGACAATTCGACACAACTCATATCTATTTTTCGCCTGTCGCTTCATGAAGTAATGAACATTTGCAATAATTTCTTGGTTCTGGTTATGCAATGCTTTCTTCCCCGTAATTTAGAAAATGCAGGAGGCGAATGAAGGTCATTTACGGCACTCCCATGAATCGGATTGTACTGTGGTGTGTTAATTAATTAATAATAACGATACGAGAGGCGAGTGTGAACATATAAACAACGACAGACAACCTTATCGCAATTCATTCTTGCAGTTATCACAAAACTTTGGCTCGCCTTCTGGAAATGTCATAGAGGTCATCTGCCAAAATCGGTGCCTCCACCTATACAAGCTCTGCAGCCTACAGACTACGGTTTACGTGCCAACTTTGCAACTGCAATGTTGCAGCATGACGATGAAGATTTTCTGGATCTTTTCGTCTTCAGTCATAAATCTTCATTTCACCTAAATGACTATGTGAACACTCATAATGTTCGCATCTGGGGGTCAGCAAATCCCCACGAGATGGTACAGTTGCAATGAGACTTCCCTAAATTGATGACAGCTTGTTTCGCATGGCCTCCACGTTCACCAGATCTTACGCCATGCGATTTTTACCTTTGGGGATTCATAAAGGATCGTGTGTATGTACCTCCGTTACCAGCTGACCTACCAGACTTAAGACAGAGGATTGAAGCAGTTGTTGCAACAATTACTCCAGACACATTGATCAAGGTTAGGGAAGAACTCGCTTATCGACTCTGTGTGTGCCGTGTGACGAATGGTGCTCAATTTGAGCACTTGATAACAAACTGTTTGAGTTGCTCTTCCATTTGGTGTATTATTTATAATTGTACGTTAAATGTAATAAATACTACAAAGCCTTAAAACCCCGATATTCACTTTGAAACACCCGGTATTTACAATCGTCTCCTTAACTCGCTATCTCTACCAGAAATGCGTATAGCAAGAATTATGACACCAGGTGTTCATTTGTCGCAAGACTGGAAAAATATCACCTCCCACTTCATTCCTGTTGGTATTCGTCAGCCTGGTCGGTTGGGGCAAATTACGTGGTTGAGACTTTTTCCGGAGTTTTCCCTCAACCCAATATGAGCAAATGCTGGGTAACTTTCGGTGTTGGACTCCGGACTCATTTCACCGGCATTATCATCTTCATCTCATTCAGACGCTAAATAACCTAAGATGTTGATAAAGCGTCATAAAATAACCTACTAATAAAAAAGATCACGCATGATGTCCTGCCAACCAAAGAACGCTTACATTGTATCTATGTGATCGATTCTGACAGATGTACGGCTTATAGTGAACAAGATACGATTCTTCGCTGTCTTGTCTATTGCTCTCGTATTGTGCCGGTTTGGGAGCGAATGTTAATTTACTTACGCCGAATTGAGTCGAAATTTTCCGACTGGCTCAAACACTACCATATTATAGGCCTATGGCCTGATTTCCATTTTACCACCTGATAAACATGTTGCGTTTCTTGGACGATAGCTCATACTGTCTGTTTTAGTGTTCAATATCATGAGATTATAAACAGGGATACATACATTGATTATATTTATTCTGAAAAATTTAAGTTTTTTCACAGACAAAGACACCATGGTCAATACTGGTCAGCTTTTAATTTCTTCATTCCATAAACTGCACCGGTTATCCTTCTTTATACCATTCTCATAGCCATAGTAGTTAATATGAAATAGGTTATTCTTTCACTTCTCTAATAATTTTCTTTTATTTTATTGCTTATGTATTTTGTATTATATCTTCTCTGGTATACAGAACTGTAACGTTTTACAATAATAGATTGGCGGTTGCTTCCGGATAGGTGTGGTGCGGGAGCGTTGGACTGGACGATTATGTAGTAATCTTCATAGTTGCGCAGCTAATACAGTATTACTAAAATTTATAGGTAACGTATGGAACATTAAAAAATAAGCAGTAGTGTCCATCAGGAGATACACAATACACTTCTAAATTACAACACTCATAAAAGAACATACGAGGCGCTGTTCCCATATGTTGCTACATGTTACTGATTTGGATGGTACTCAATATGCAAAGTCATTTGATACAATTTAATGTTTCTGTCGTTAGTGGTGTTGTAATTCCGCAAGAACAATGTTGTAAATACTTAGGAGTGTATTTAAACTCCAAACTTTCTTGGGGAGAGCATGTTGATAATGTTACAGGCAAAGCATGGAGGGCACTTCACTTTATTATGAGAATCTTGAGAAAGGCTAGCCCCAAATCGAGGGAAATAGCATATCTAACATTAGTGCGACCGTTAATGGAATACGGAACTACGTGTTGGGATCCCTATAGAATATATCAGATAAATTCCTTAGAAAGAATCCAGTATAGGGCAGCTAAATTTGTTAAAGGTAAAAGAGAAGATGGGAACGATACGATAAAATAACTTAAATGGGAAACTTTGGAAAACAGACGTAGGAAAACTAGAATAACATCATTGTATAGAGCACATCTAGGTCAGAAAGCATGGGTAGACATAACGGCTCGGTTAGAAAAGCCAACGTACTATGGTAGGAACGATCATGATTTTAAAATCAAATGTAGGAAACAGAAAACGGATGTAGGTAAATTCTCATTTTTAAATAGAACTATAAATGATTGGAATGACCTACCTGCAGCGGTCTTTGAGGGCTGTCCTTCCTTAAGGAGATTCATGAATAATTTAAAGAGTTGTGTATAAAGTGAAAATTAAAATCAAGGTGACATTCAACATTTAATTTTTTAAGGTGACATGTATTTATCTAGCCTGACGAGTTTACTTCCTTGGTTTGAATTGTAAATTATTTAAAAATAGCGTGTAAGCGGGCCTTAGACTAGAAATGTTTAGTTTAAATGTAGTTCTGTTTATAAGTATGCATAAGAATGCAATTATTTGACTTATTTGAACTGTTGTATCAGTGAAGCGAGGTGAGTCAGTGAAGTTATGGTTTTACAGTGCAGTGAACAGTTCCGATCAGTGATAATTTATAGCGTCAATGAAATGTGTTCTATAGTGTCAGTGAAATGTGTTACAGAGTGTCAGTGAAATGTGTGCTAAAGTGTCAGTGAAATGCGTCATAGTGCCACTACAGGGAATGAGATGAGAGTAAAGTGAAAGACTATTGAAACTTATGTAGGACCTATACATAATTATGTAGGTTGTGTTGTAAAATTAGGTGTTTTATTTTATGTTTTATTATTATTGTGTTAAATTGTATTGTGTATTCTTATTGTATTGTGTATAAAATTGTATATGTATTGTAAATTGTACTATGTATTGTAAATTTTATTGTGTATTGCTTATCATTTTAACTGTGTATTGTTAATATTGTATATACCACTGCCACCGGGTGCTTGCCCACTTGCAGTGTAAATAAATACATACATTATACAAATGTAAATGGCAAGAATATATTATATTTTGATTGCAAATACATTCTGTAAATAACCGAAGATCAAAGAAAAATCAAACAACGCCTGAATTATATTTTTTGTATTACTTATTTATATCACTGTTATTTATGTCATTATTACTATACTGTGTTTTGTGTTAGTTTAATCATATCCTTGTATTTGTATTAGGCCTATTTGTATTCTGTAATAAAAAGCTGACGAAAAAATGTGTACTTTGTGAACAGAAAAAGAAAATTGACAAAGTATAGGGGAGAGTCGGGTAGTATCGGGCATCGGGTAATAATAATAATAATAATAATAATAATAATAATAATAATAATAATATAATAATAATAATGATTTATTTAACCTGGCAGTGCGTTTCTTTCATCTACCACCATATGGTAGTACCTGAATGACATGGTTACGTTTCTCTATGCGACATCACAGAAACATAACCATGTCAATCAGGTACTATCATCGTGTGGTAGATGAAAGAAACTCACTGTCCGATATTACCCGATGTCCGATACTACCCGACTCTCCCCTATCTTAAGAAAAAAGATTCCACTGTTAGATATCAGATGATAGACGACATTAAGATGTATGAGGACACAAGGAGGAAGGCTGGGTTTGCAGTGAAAGACCTGCCCTTGGGAAGAACACTAAATGAATGAATGTTGTGAAATAACGATTAGCATGTCTGACCGTGAAACGAGAGAGCCCGGGTTCAAATCCAGGTTGGGACAAATTATCTGTTTGAGATTTTCTCTAGGGTTTGCCCTGAACTCATTGAGGGAAAATGCTGGCTAACTTTCGGGCTGGACCCTGGTCCCATTTCCTTGGCATTTTCACCTTCATCTCACTCATACGTTAATTAAGCTGATATTTTTGGAGAAAAAGTATTACGAAAGCAGTATCTAAAAGCTCTCCTCGTGCGTGGAAAATTGAATTGTATGCTACCATTAACTTCAGTTCGTTACAGTTGTTGTACAAATTTATGATTTCAACACAATGACCTCCATTTAAACCGGAGTCTTTGTTTTGTGATTTTTATATTAGGCGTCTAAAAGTTTAATGAGTAGGCCTAATTACTTTTCTCTCCATTTGTTTCTTTTTATAGGTAATTAAATACGGTGAAATTACATGCTTCATTGTCAAATTTAATTTAATTATTAACTAACAACCCAGCCTTAAATATCTCTTGTTGCGTTAGTTTGCACTAACGTTCCTCAGTCTATTTGAAATTAGTGATATATTAAAAAAAAAAACAAAAATACGAGAAAAATAAAAAACTATTAGTATTGAGTTTTTTTTATTTCACTAAAAATATAGTACGTCGTAAATATAAACAATTTTAAATAATGCACTGCTTGTCTATGCTATAAAATATTTTAAAATTTATATACCCTGGAAATATATTTTACTAGACTTCATAGCAAATTACAGACATTAATTCTTTAATTGTGTAATGTACCTTCAATTCTGCATTATTTGCAGTATCACTGTCTTTTGTTTCATTGCATTCAAACATAATTTCTACGCACAGTTCTGGGTTACTTTATAGGCCTATAAGTTAGTCTATAAGTGGAATCATCCCTTTTGTTAACCCGCCGGTACCTACCGCTGTGCTGTGGAGTAACGGTTGACATGTGTGACCGTGAAATTAGTTCAAATGCTGGTTGGGACAAGTTACCTTATTGAGGTTTTTCTCCGGGGCTTTCCCTCAATCTATTAAGAGCAAACGGCTCTGTACCCTGGACTCATTTTGTTGGCATTATCACCTTCATTTTACTCAGGCGCTAGATGACCATCTCAGTTAGTATGGTTTCATAAAAGGAACCAATTAAAAAACGGTCCAATTTGAAACCAATTTTCTTCAATTTAATAATAATGATATACTTTACAAACGCAAGAAATTTGACATAGTTTTTCGTAATCCAATAGTTAATTAAAGAGTTTACAGGTAACTGCGTAGAACTTCGCATTTGCAAATCTTTAACAATGCTCAAAACATGTTCTTATGAAAAGTTTTCGACAGTATGAGGACTTCATTAAAGTAGCAAGAAATATTGTAAAACCATGGCTTTAAGAGGGAACTTCTCATCAAAATGACTTACGCTTGTCAATACTAATTAGCCTACATTTAGAGTAAAGGTTGCTAATATTATGACAGAGTAATATTGTCTTAGTTCTTTTTTAGAATTTATTACAATTTTACTGAGCGAGAGAAGAACCGGTTTTGTGCAGAAACTTGTCCATGAATATTCCCTTAATACGTTGACGCAAAAAACCAATCTTCCTCTCACTCAGTAAAATTGTAAAAAGTTCTAAAAAAAACTATCACCAATGTTACTCGTATCACAGTATTACCAATCTTTACCCTAAGTGGTTGTCAATTTGTGGAATGTAATGTTTCGTCCGTTTATTTGTTAAATAAGAGTTTTTATTGCGGTTCACCGAATTACATCTCAGAAACCGTTGTTGGTTAGGAACCAATAGTTCGATAAACTCTGCTTAGTACAATCAAAGATATGGTAATATAGCCAAACAGATATAATGACGTCACTGAAACACGTTTATTCGTCAAACCCTGTGTCTTAATGACAGGCAGTCTCATTGTTATTTGTTAATCACAATTATTAGAATAAATGTAATAAAACGAAACCTACCTCCCCAGTGATAATCAAAGTTTCTGTTGATATTAACACCATAACAAGCTTCACCTCCCTGGACATGCATAGTTTTTCTTCTGTTTTTCCGAAAAAATTTCTGTAACAGAAAATATGATCAGCCCGTACGGTTTAAATTAAAGGATACAATCGTTACGTCAGTCAACTTTGTGCCAGATAATGAAACCGAATATTGTTTACTGAGTTATTGCCTCATAAACATAATAGTAATCAACAACTTCTATCTCTTGATCTGCTACAGTTATAAGTCGAATTTTTTGTATAGTAATGTAATGAACAGTGAAATGTAAATTTCATATAGGCTACTTTCTTACGAGAGTCGCCTCGCAAATGGAGCAAAATGAAGCTTTGAGCATTTGCGGAGTGTATCGGAAGGCCTATGTACAGACATTGGTTACTCTGGGAACACTAAGGGCCATATTCATAGACATTCTTAGCGCGGGTTTCCGGTGGATGATCAGCGAACTAACGTTTTTCGTATTCATAAACCAGTGTTAGTGATATGATATGATATGATATGAATTCTGTACAAGTAATCACTCGATAGCTGGGGCTAACGAAATGTCTATGCATAGCAGCCTTTGTCTTCAGACACAACAAACGAAGTCATGTTGGTCTGAAAATAATGTAATAATGTTGTGTTGTTTAAATGGAAAATGTTACAAGTTTTTACTCCAATGGAAAAGAAATCATTTTAACTGCATTTCAATTCAAAAGCCATAGCGATCAGCCAACTGCTAGCCTCAAGTTCATATGGCTTAGCAGAGGTGAACAATCCTAACCAGAATGGGGTTAACGTGTAGTCAGCACTTTGATTCCCACAGCCATTATAGCTGGATTTCGAAACCGGATGTCGCTGCCTATCATAGTTAATTTCAAAATAGGGCTCCTTTTTTCCCCATTTATTTTGTCAATTTGTCAAGAGCGTTTTGTGTCACAGTATAGTCATATATATATATATATATATATATATATATATATATATATATGACTATACTGTGACACAAATATATATATAACTGTTATGGAATTATTATCAAGAAAAACTGTGTGAAGTAACCAATTTACAGTACAGCTTCGATTACCATGTATAATCATATATAATGCCGAGCAAAAAAAAAAAAAAAAAACAAACAAACAAAACGCAACACTTGAATAAATTTGAAATATCAAACCGTAATACAAATTATAACATTATTGTGTGCTTCTATGGATCTGTTTATGTTAGGCAAGTGTTAATGCATGTTTGGGAAGGAAAGTATACCCATTGGGTGGTTTGTGACACCCTATTTGCTACTTCTTGTCCCTTACTCTATATTTATTGCTGTGTCATTAAAATTTACAACCCTAAACACAAGCAGTCAAAACAAAGTTACAACACTATTGTTTGCTTTTTTGGCTTATAATGGAATTCTGTATTTAAGAGAGTTAAGGTGCCGTTAAACGTCATGAACGCCGCTAGAGCAGTCGCATTGGTAGAGGATGACCGCAGCTTATGTTATGTGGCTCAGGTTTTGCATACAACTCCGTCGACGGTTTCACGTACTGTGCAAAGGTACAGGGAACTTCGTTCATATTTTCGAAGACCGGGATATGGTAGGAAAAGGTCAACTTCTTGCAATAGATAACCAGTTCTTGTGCCTTCAAGTGCTGTGAAACCGCCACACCTCTGCGGATAAAGCCAGAAATCGACTAGAAAAAGTGCGAGGTGTGAATGTCAGTGAGTGGACTGTGAGGAAGAGGTTACATGATACTGGCCTGATCTCCAGAAGACCTGCTACTGGCCCGGAACTTACAAGACAGTATCGTCAAACTCTCTTACAGTTTGCAAGGAACATCAGGAATGTGCTATTGAATAGTGGGGAACAGTTTTGTTCTCAGATGAGTCCCGATTCTGCCTCAGATCCTCAGATGGAAAAGAAAGAATGTGGAAGAGAACTGGAATCCGGGTGACCGAGGCGGTTAAGGCAACGGACTAATGCTCTCAGGATCACAGGACATTGAGAGCGCAGGTTCGAATCCTACACCTGTCTAAGCTACAAATCTTTTTTATTGTTTTCCTTTGTCACATTACATTGCAGGAGCGAGAAATGCTGGTCGCACACTTCACATTGTAAATAATCAGCAAATAAACTTGTAATACAACGAATGTCGCTTTGTTATTTCATAGTATATCAGTTGCAGCGATCCATGAATTTATACTAGACGGAAATTCTAGCCATTTCACCAGCACTCTGTCCCCTTTCCTTCTCAGAGTTTTCTCAATGGTGGGGAAATCGTGTCTTCTGCAGCTCTTCCGCGTAGAATGCTCCGTGTTCGGGTGCACCTTCGAGATCTTCTATTATGTAAGTTAGAGAATACGTTGATTGAAGCCTTATGACTCGGATCACTTTTGTGCTCCATTATGGTAAGTACCCCTTGCGGAATACTGTCTTGTATTTCGAAAGCCGCACATGGTCACCGACCCTGAACTTTGGTTTCGGTGGTTCATTGTTCCCATAGTAATAGAAAGGAGTCTGTTATCCTTTACATCGTACGGTCGCATCTTAATTGTGGACTTTCGTTATCCATGGTTTTCCGACAACCATAGAAATATAGGCTGTGCGGAGTCCTGGACATTAGCTGCACGTCGGTATACGACAACCCATCAAATTTTGATGGCAAAAACAGCAACTCGGCAATTAGTTGTGTACGCAAATCGCAGTCGCTTAATGGGATACTCCATCCCTTTAACTAGGTCGCTCACTTTAATGTTACACATTTTGTCCGGTGGCCGTGAAGCCGTCATCGCACTGCATATCCAGAGGCGGCGGCTGCCTTCTAACAAAGAAATTGCATTTACACGTAGGTAGGTGGTCCATGTATTCCTCAATGATGAACGTCTGTGGTAAATTCGACATTTTTTACCGAAAATTGTCAGTTTCTATACATCATGTACAGCACAGGTTCATACAAGTTTGTCGTTTGGGTGTTGTTCATTAGCATGCATGGGTAGGAGTCTCCATCCTGTCGGAATACGTGTCTCACATCGTGTACATCCGCTGGTAGGCATCTGCATCCTGTTGGTAAACGTGTCTCGCAACACGTGCATCCTGTTCATTGACATGCATGCAGGCAGAGGTCCGCATCCTGTTGGTAAACGTGTCTCGCAACACGTGATCCTGTTCATTGAGATGCATGCAGACAGAGGTCCGCATCCTGTTGGTAAACGTGTCTCGCAACACGTGCATCCTGTTCATTGACATGCATGCAGACAGAGGTCCGCATCCTGTTGGTAAACTTGTCTCGCAACACGTGCATCCTGTTCATTGATATGCATGCAGACAGAGATCCGCATCCTGTTGGTAAACGTGTCTCGCAACGCGTGCATCCTGTTCATTGACATGCATGCAGACAGAGGTCCGCATCCTGTTGGTAAACTTGTCTCGCAACACGTGCATCCTGTTCATTGATATGCATGCAGACAGAGATCCGCATCCTGTTGGTAAACGAGTCTTGCAACACGTGCATCCTGTTCATTGACATGCATGCAGACAGAGGTCCGCATCCTGTTGGTAAACTTGTCTCGCAACACGTGCATCCTGTTCATTGATATGCATGCAGACAGAGATCCGCATCCTGTTGGTAAACGTGTCTCGCAACGCGTGCATCCTGTTCATTGACATGCATGCAGACAGAGGTCCGCATCCTGTTGGTAAACTTGTCTCGCAACACGTGCATCCTGTTCATTGATATACATGCAGACAGAGATCCGCATCCTGTTGGTAAACGAGTCTTGCAACACGTGCATCCTGTTCATTGACATGCATGCAGACAGAGGTCCGCATCCTGTTGGTAAACGTGTCTCGCAACACGTGCATCCTGTTCATTGACATGCATGCAGGCAGAGATCCGCATCCTGTTGGTAAATGTGTCTCGCAACGCGTGCATCCTGTTCATTGACATGCATGCAGACAGGTCCGCATCCTGTTGGTAAACTTGTCTCGCAAAACGTGCATCCTGTTCATTGATATGCATGCAGACAGAGATCCGCATCCTGTTGGTAAACGAGTCTTGCAACACGTGCATCCTGTTCATTGACATGCATGCAGACAGAGGTCCGCATCCTGTTGGTAAACGTGTCTCGCAACACGTGCATCCTGTTCATTGACATGCATGCAGACAGAGGTCCGCATTCTGCGAGGTGGCCGCATCTTGTTGGTAAACGTGTCTCGCAACACGTACATCCTGGTTATTGACTTGCATGCAGAGGTCTGCATCCTGCGGCGTACGTGCCTCAAGGTCACTGACCTGCATCAACGTTCGTGACCTATCTCAAGGTCACTGACCTATGGCAACGTACCTGACCTACCTCAAGGTCAGACTTACACCAGCGTACGTGACATACCACAAGGTCACTGGCCTACGCCAATCGCAAGGTCACTGACCTACACCAACATACGTGACCTATTTAAAGGTCACTCAATGTCACGCCACTTCCGGTCAATCCGCCATGGTTTGACGTCACGCGCTAACCTTATCTACTTACAATATTATATTAAATGGAACTGATGTCAAAGACTCTGTAAGCACAAAGTTTCTTAGTTTGAAATTTGTTAATCACTTAAACTGGAAAACTCACATAGAATATATTACTCCCCAATAGAGTTCTGCCTGCTATCCATTAAGATCCTTACATTTTATTGGCGATATAAACATTCTTGAAATGGCATGCTTTGCATAGTTTCATTCTATAATGAAATATGGATTAATATTTTGGGGCAAATCATCTTGTAGGTAAGTTTTTTTTTTTTTTTTACAAATGAAAGCCCTGAAATTAATGAGAGGTGTGCATTTAGGCTGAAGTAATCAGTCCTTGAAGTACTAGAGACAAAGTTACAAAGTATTACTTCCACACCAAGTGATTCTTGGAATCCTTTCCTATCATTTAAAAGAATTCTCAAAGTTGAGAAAATATTGAGCTTCCCTTATTAGGACATTCTTTCCTTGATGATGTTTAATATGAAAAACCAAGATACATTTAGTATTAATCAAAACATTGACAATTGTTATTTAAAACAATACGCAAATCATATCTTCATCTATCCTCTTTTAGCCTCAGTTGTTATACAGAGTAAGTAATTAATGTAGGGTGAACCGTAAGCAGTGTCATTAATTTCAGGGGACTATTCGTTGATATACTTCAAACAAAAAAGTTTAAACAATTTTCCTCGTTTTTGGTTCCTTATCGAGATACAATTTTTTTTAATATGAAACATTTCATAGCGTGTTTTGGGAAAGCCATTGATTGAATTCCCAGTAGTCAATTTAAGAGAGCAGTGTATTATGATCAGTGCTCTTTTTATAAAAGAGAGTTTGGGGAACTATCCGATTCTACTTAATATTTAAAATTTTCAAAAACAGTAAATTTCATAATGTAAGAAGAGTTATGATATAAATTATATTACACCTTATAATTAAAAATATCTTTCCACACAGTAACTTCCAAATCGGCATCATTTCGTTAGTGCTGTTGTCATCATGTCTTCTTCTTTTACTCTTGGTGTCCGTTGCAAGATCACTGCCTTTCGTAAACCAAGAGTTTACATAAACCTGAGGCTTAATAGCTGCAGAGGGGGACCAACCAACTTGATGAACAACGGGTTGCTGACAGTAGGAAGATGTAACGAAACTCTTGTAGGTGTAATGATGAGATTCATTTTTTGAAAATCCAAGCTGACATTCACTAGTGGATATGGAAATACAATTCATTGTGTTCACAATAGGAAGGAGGGATTTTGACATCGTATTTTCCATAAGATAATCCCGAAAACCTCTAAGGATTTGTCTTTCAAGAAGTCTAAAACGTTTACATGGAGCCTTTATGTCTGTTTCACCATATGTAATTCCAGGATTAGGCTATCTGGCAAAGTTGAACAGTCCAACACTTCGGCACATTCAGGAATGCCTATGTTCTCTGCTCGTAGAAGGCGATTCTCCATCCGTTGTTTCAAATAGTTGTAAAACTTGTAAGGGTCAAGGCGGCAGCCTCTTGATACTTGTAAATCTATTCCTTTGAAGTTTAGGCGTTCTTCTGCCTTGGGAACTTCACTGTAATGAAGACCATGATTAAAGTTCCTTTTCTCAAACACCATAACTTGGGTCTTAATCTTTCGGTGGGCAGAATACAATGTGACGTCTCGTGACTGCAGCTCGAGACTAAGTTTTGATGACTCTTGAAGAGCATCACACATTAAGGCTAGGTCAAGGATGAAGTCAACTTTGATGACATACATCAGCAGCTTCTCGTACATATTTCTATCAGCTGAATCCCTCTTTCTATCATCTTTAACAGCTGTGAAGTGAGCAACCAAAGCATTAAAATTCTTCCACACAGTCGACACACTTCTAAAAATCAATGCCACCCACTTGCTGCCCAAGAATCTACCTATTTTCAGTAATTCAATTTCTAACTGTTCAGCATGTTGCCTCAATTCTCGAGCATTCTTTGGTAATTGGTGATAGAGTGAGTAGAAGTCGTCTAAGAAAGATCGAAAATGATTAATTTCGGACGGAAATCTTTATTTATCACATCTCCAACTGATAGTTCAAGTCTCTATGGTTAGCACAATGTCAAACCAAAACTTTTGGGAAATGGTTCCTCGTTAATGCGACAACTCTTTTATTGCTTCTCATCACTGTTGCCCATCTGTTGCAACAGCAACAAGATTTTCATTGAGAAAATCATTAGAAAATCCTAAGGTTATTTAACAACGTGTTAAATATACTCTCATCAGTCATATCAGGCACCTCAACTATGTCAAGGAAAATATTAATAGGCTCATTAATTTCAGGGAGTTTTGTTCTCAAATAAGTGATCAAAGATGATAGTCTTTCTCATTTATAGTGCAATATGATTGACAATGTTAGTACATGCAGCTTCTGAATGTAAAATGCGGCCCATGTCAACTCCATTCAGTTCTTGTAGGTCAACTTAATACTCAAAATTGTTAAAAGCCTGTTTCTTTTTTGCAACTTTGTATGACACAAAAACACGTTTGCTGTTACTTGTTTTTCATTTTCAAATGCCTTTGTACAAGCATTTCCGAAGGACTTTTCTTTTGCACTACTTATTACTTCAGCAGCAACTTAATGCGCAGAACTTTCTTTGTGCTTAATTTTTTTTTTTCGCGAAGAAATCAACTGTTTTTTTCTGAATCAGCAGAAGAAGAAACAGAAATTGTAGCCCATGGCTGTGCAATGTTCACTCCCTGCTTGTCTCTCTTTAGTCATAATTTGCCAATTTCTTTGCAGATTCAGCAATCAAGATTCTTGTTTAAAACAATTTTAACCAATATATTTTTTCACAAAATGCATTTTTTATCGAAAGTCCAACAATCAGGTATGTCATCTATTTTTTTTTACCACACACAGGTTCACTCGATTCATTCAAGATTTCGTCACACGTGGGATCAATGTTTATGTTTTCAATTTCACCATTATCCATCAACACCGACGAAATTTCTGAGTTTTGACAAGAACTGGATTCCTCGCTGCTAATTTTTAGCTTTTTAGATGTAGGAGAGAAGGTAAAATAGTTATTTTACTGCTCATCGCATCAACTAAATATTGATACCTCACAACTTCAGAGAACAGAAAAATACGATAACATAAAGCAAGGCCAAGTCAGGAACAGAAAGTGAACCCAGTGTTGCCATCCCATGACGTTGACCTGTGCTGACATCATTCACGTGATTTTTCTTTGAAAACACAAATAACTAGTAGTAAACGTGAAAAACTAGCTTAAATTAAAGAAGACGAACAGCCAACATGCGAAAATTAAAAATGTAATCGTCACATAATTTGAAAAATTGTCAACTTAACTTTAAAAAAAGTGAAGAACGTTTATAACAATTATTTTCTTGGCTTCGCCGGCTAGTAACAGTTTGGGAGTATGAGTCTCCCAGCGTTCCCCCAGAAAAGAACACTGATTATGATAATAAATGAATGAAAGAGCTTTAGTTTTGTCCTTTAAATGTGCAGAAATTTCATTAAAAAAAGTGCAAAGGAATTTTACAATGTTACATTTGTTCGGATGAAATTTCTACACATTTAAAGGACAAAACTAAAATTCTTTCAATCATGTATTATAATAATACACTGTTCTCTTACATTGAGCATATTGGATATTAAATCAGTAGCTTTTCCAATACACGCTATGAAATGTTTCATATAAAACAATTTTTATCCAGAAAAGGAAGCAAAAATGAGCAAAATTGTATTAAACTTTTTTATTTGAAATGTCTCACAGTATTACCTGCATGAAATTAATGACATTACTTATGTTTCATTCTGTACACGCACACACGCACACACACGAGTTCACTATTAATATATTACGGTCTTCACTGCTGCCTAATTTTTTCTGAAGCTTTAAAGGGCCAAAGGAAAATGTTCAGAACGGAATTAACCAAATTTCTGCATACCGGTACTCATACCTTCTGCTCAACTGATGAATTGTCTATGCTTGCAAATTCAATTCATCTGCCTACTATGCGTTGTATATTTTTGCATAACTTTTGATTTGTTCTACGTGCTGATGTAAGACATGGATTAGAATAAATAAAAATTATAAAACATAGAAACTGAATACTGTCAGCAGAGAGTGTCTTTAAATAAAATATTAATACTATTATTACCACCACCACCATCTCCACGAGCTATTCTTCGGGAATAGACGTCAAGTACACCCTGCAAATTGGATTTGACGTCGGCCAGTTCTGAAGAATAGCTTTTTGTAGCGGACCCAACAGATAGGTTCTATTGTCTTGCCTAATAATAAAGCTGATAAGTAGCTGTAAAAAGTTGGACTTATCTTTGTCTATGATATGATGGAAATACTCTGAAATCTTGCAGCATGTCAAAAGAAGCGACGATCTCAAATCATACGTAATGTAGCCTTCTTCAAATTCAAAGTTCATTATATGATTAACATTTGCAGGAATTATATTCACGTTTACCTTTCTTGTAGAATGCAGCTGATAGTACGTTACTGTCGTGTAGTAAAATCCATCAGGATTTCCAATAGGTATGAAATACCAGTTTAATTCTGTTAGTAGTGGTATCTTCACTTTACAGTCTTCTAGAAGTTTGTACATCATCAGTAGCATAGTTGATGGAAAATATAACCCCATGGGGTCTATTGCTGAAATAAATTTTGTTGATATTAATTATAAACATTCTTCACTTAACTAAATAAACGTTTTCTCGTAGTATTTCGAAGGAAATAATTTTAAAACCTGTAACAATACTGTCTGAAAATGCATTTTGTTAATAATAGATACCTAATATGACTTCGAAAATAAATCTTATAATTTAACTAAAATAGAAAAAAATATGTTTTATTTAACGACGCTCGCAACTGCAGAGGTTATATCAGCGTCGCCGGATGTGCCGGAATTTTGTCCCGCAGGAGTTCTTTTACATGCCAGTAAATCTACTGACATGAGCCTGTCGCATTTAAGCACACTTAAATGCCATCGACCTGGCCCGGGATCGAACCAGCAACCTTGGACATAGAAGGCCAGCGCTATACCAACTTACCAACCAGGTCGACAACTCAAATAGATATTTCTTAATGAATAATAATATAACATTATACAGTGAGTTTCAAAAGTCATGACTATTTTCTGCAACAACTAAATGGAAATGTTTCTTCGAAAAACGCTCGGACACGTCAATAAGTATATTTTAAAAGATACTTTTTCACAAAAACAAACCATTCTTGATATCATTGTTGTCCGAGTTGTGTCGTCATCGGAAACATTTTTAAACAACATCCTGTATTTTTCTGTATATCATCTGGAAGATTGTACTATTCTTCATGATTACACAAGTTATCAATATTGTTTTATACAACAAATGTTGCTATGGTAATGAAATATATAGTTGAATTTCCTGGTGTTATGGAAGCAATTTAGTCGTAGAAATTAACAGAGAATAATGATGTTTTAAGTGAAAGTGAGAGAATCAAGATTTTAATGATGATTGGATATGGTGATAGGAAACGTACACAAGATCTATGAATCTACTGTGAGTAGAATACAAGAAAAATTCAATGAAAATGGACATGTGAGAGATGTCCAAAGATCTGGTAGATCATTATGAACTACTGAAGAATTGGAGCTAGATATTTTGATAACAGTGAAAGATAATTCACATTCTCCACTTACTGAATTACAATCTACATCTGATGTATCTAGAACCATCTGGAGACTGCTGTGTTGTAATAAATATCATCCTTATAAAGTGCAGCCTTTGCAGGAGATAATGGAAGATGACGGAGACAGAAGATTGCAATTCTGTGAGGCAATGACCAACCTCTGCGATAGAGACCCCAATTTCGTATCAAGCTTGCTTTTCTCTGATGAATATAGATTTTGTCTGAATGGAGAAGTGAATAGACAAAATTGCAGGCACTGATAAGAAACTAATCCATGCTAGATAGTAGAAACTCACACGCAATTTCCCCAGAAGGTAAATGTATGGACAGGGATTCTAGATACAGAGTTGTGGCTTCTACTTTTTTGATGATACACTTAATGGGGACCGGTATTTAGAATTTTTGCGTGAAGAGTTAATACTAACCCTTGCCGTTCTTCACCCAAACCTCCAGGATTCAGACTTACCTAATAATTCCATCTGGTATCAGCAAGATGGGGCTTCTCTTCATTATATTGCTCCTGTACGGCAATATCTGAATGAAGTGTTTCCTAATAGATGGGTCGGAAGAGGAGGATGTGTAGAATGGCCTGCAAGATCGCCGGATCTTTCCCCTCTTGATTACTTTCTATGAGGTTATTTGAAATGTAAGGTATTTGCTACGAAGCTTGTTGATATTGATGAGTTGAAAAGAAGAATGCGAGTGGAGTGTAGAGAAATACCACCAGCAGTCATTTAAAATGTTAGATAGGAATTTGTTCTGCGTCTTTCACATTGCCAGACCGTAAATGGGCAACATTTTGAACATTTAATTAATTGGACATTTGCTTCTATAACACATTTATTTTTTGCAAAACAAAGTCAAAAGGCAAAGCCGCATTTGTGGAGGTGTATCAAATTCTACAATTTAGAATTTCTCGTTAGAGATCTTTCCTTCTCCACTCTGTCCTAAGGTAGTAATCAACAGATTTTTGTCATCACACTTTTCCCAGATGAAGAGGTGCACTGAAGCCGAAATAGAGAAAACAGGAAAATCCAAAGACTGCAAAGATAGTAATATCAAATGCAGACAAGGGTTAAACCTTGGCAAAGATCCAACGATAAACACAAACTTATATTTTAAAGATCGTAAACTCTATTCAAATTTTGCCTTTTCTCTGTTTCGGCTTCAGTTCGCCTCTTCAGCTAGGGAAAGTATGATGACAAAAATCTGTCGATCACTACCCTAGGACAGAGTGGAAAAGGATAGATCTCTAACGAGAAATTCCAAATTGTAGAAATTGTAGACATTTATTTTAACTATTTATTTAGATTACCATAGCAACATTTGTTGTATAAAAATTGATAGCTTGTGCAACCATGGAGAATAATAAAATCTTTCAAATGGTATACATAAAAATACAAGGTGTCATTTAAAAATGTTTCCGATGACGTCACAACTGGCACAACAATGATATCAAGAATGGTTTGTTTTGTGAAAAAAGTGTCTTTTAAAATATATTGTTTGATGTGTCCGAGCGTTTTTCGAAAAACATTTCCATTTAGCTGTAGTGGAAAATATGCGTGACTTTTGAAAAGTACTGTATAATTAGTACAAAGTCAAGATGATATACGGACTGAATCCAATCTCAGGATCGCCATAGACCTACGTCTTGTTTTGAAAGAAACTGTCGCATTTCACTATGTCTTCCTGACTGGCTCAAAATTTAATTCTGACCTATATATAATTAGCATAAAATTTGATGTCTACATGATATAGAACTGAATTCCAATCTTAGGATGGCCATACGTCTTGTTTTGGACGGAACTGTTACATTTCATTATGTTTTCCTGACATACAAAATTTCATCCTCACCTACTGAAATTTAATTCTGTCTACTGTGCTTCTGCGTAGGTGACATTGCATTTCTAAAAGAAATAGAAGACAAGGCCACAATATGTCTTAGTGTATGTACATTAGGTTGATCAATCTGTTATGTGGTCAGGGGTTTCAGGTACACCTTTCCTTATTCGCCTTCTAAGCATGTTACTGACACACACTATCGGATTCAGGTCTGTTCTTCGTACAGGCCACTTAATGAGCTGAATACCAACGTCATCAAGAAAATATTATGAAACAGCATGAGCCACTTGAGCACGAGCGTTTTCGTGCATTGAAAGGAAACCGTCTGCGATAAATGGAGAAAGATGACCACGTAATTTGCCAGTATCTCTTCGACATATCGCTCAGAAGTCAAAGATCCATTTTCCATCAGATTTAAAGCGGTTCTGATTTCTGTGCGAATTCTGTCCAAACTATATTGAAACCTCCATTGAATGAAGTTGTGGACGATAATGTACAAGGTGCAAAACGCTCACCTCACCTTCTTCGCACAGAAACGGGAGTCATCGGTGAAGAGAAATTTCCTCCACTGCTCAGCAGTGCAATTGAGGATGTTCATTGATAAATTGTAGTCTAGCGTGACAATGTTCTCTAAAGAGCTCAGGTCCTTTTTGACTGCAGATTTACTTTTTTCAAGTTTTTCCTGACTGTCTTTTCTCTTATATTGATGTATCTCACTTCTTCCTGACGATTTCGGGTCTCTAAAGCTGTTGTGTGCCTATTGCGAAGGACTTGCACGATTATGAAACGATCATCATTTACAGAGGTTTTTCTTTTACAGCCTATAATAGATATTGAGTTACCTGAGCCTTTTTAGTGCCCTTTGTACACTTGAATGATGCGTTACCGAAACTGCTGCTACATAAGGGGAAAACCGACCATCTTCCAATAAGGCAACGGCCCTTGCATCATCTGAAGCACTCATTATCATAATCGTGAATAATTATAAAAGTTGTAGATATCACGCAAATTGAATTTTTAGGCCTACTAATAATCTCACCAACAACAATCAGAATGTTTATAAACCTCTAATATCGTGTTAAAATATGGTAATTTCGGCTCCAGATTCTTAGTAATGCCTTTGTGAGTGTTGACGCTGCAACTGAAACATTATTATCGCCTAAATATCTTACGCGTTATTAGAATAATATTAAAATAACCTTAAATTTGGGAAAATATCTAATAATATTTCAGTGTAGGCTATAGTTTTTTTTACCAGTGAATATACTTTTGAAAAGAACAGAGAATATATTGTTATTAATTTTTATAATCATTCAAATCTGTCCTTCAAATGTGTAGGCTCATAGTCTGGTCTGTGAAAGCTTGTGGCTGAGTACACTATTATCATGTCTTCAAGAAAAAACAATTTTATTCAAATAGTTTACATTAATCGTTATTTAATTATGCTTCAATTTGTCTCATGTTTATACATTGACTAAATTTTGTTATATATTTTTCTTAGCTAAATAATCCTTTCTTAAGAAAAAATAAACATTATATTCATCATTGTATTTTTAGAAGTGGTTGCTTTGTCTTCTTTTCGGACTTAGAGACGTATTAATATCTTAGCTGTAGAGAAAGAACATTATTTCCTTGATATTACCCCATTTCAAAGATAAAATGGGGACGGACTTTTATTTTCTTAAAATAAGTATTTTTGTTGTATTAAATTATTTCAAACTCACACTCAATTTAAAGTACCGTATACATTCATTTTTATCATTTACCTTCATTTAACTACTATTTACTCGTATATACTGTGATTAAAATCTAAAGTTAATATTATTAGTCATGTTTACACTTCTTGACTATTTGTCAAAGTAAAAGCAACAGATCCAAATTAAATTCCGACATAAATTTTTCAACTTACAGAACACCATTACTCCAGGCTTTTTGTGCTGGCGATTGAATATGTCATAACCCAATTCTGCTGAGTAAACGTTTTGTTGTAACTTCAAGTACCCGTTAGAAGTGTCCTTCAACAAGTTCTCCTTCTCCTGTTCTTCCTCAATGGTTTTTGGAACATAACCTTCAGTTTTGTCTTTGGACATGTGAAGTTTAAATTTCCATGAATAGAAATGTCTCAAATCTTGTAATTTCTGAATTATCTGTTGAAATGGAAGAAACAGTTAATATGCAGTTATAAAACTGGAAACAATATGTAGAACATAATCCGAATATGACAAGCTTTGAAGTCTTGTGAAACTTTCATGATTATATGAACACTAATACATTTTACATTTTGTGCCGTGTGTGAAAGGCAAGTTATACAGGGACATCATTTTATTTTTACTAACATTTCTAATATTAACCTGGCTATACCTTTGGATTAACGTTGAGAACAGGAAACATCGTTTGCTAGACCCTTCAAAGACTGGAGTTCGATGATACTGGCGTAAAATACAAACAGATCACTTTACTAGGTATATGAGGGAAGAAAAGTATTTCATCCATTTATGTAAACTAGGAAATATCGCGATTTTGAGTTTGATCATTTTCATTAGGTTTTTGTTTAATCAAAATACAGCACTGTATTAACAATAAGTGTTTTTACTCACGAACTGAGGTATCCAATCGGACGTATTCATTATGCAATGTATATTATACTCTCTACAGCACATTAGCGTACAATATAGAGAATGAAGTTAAATTGAGAAATAATAATAGTACGGATATTTAAACACATTTTTGAAAATGGTGGCCGTTCATTTCGATACAGGCTTCAGTTCTTTTGTGTATATTATCGCACTATAGACTAATGTACCTAATTCCAATTACCATTTTCGTCCTTTGTACTAGTAACTCATGTTGAAATAATTCTGTACCTACTCTATAAAAGAGTACCTTACGTATTGTAAATTCAATCTTCACTTTTGCCCGCTCCGAAAAGATAAATTTACTCAGACATGCTATCTACTGTCCGTCCAAGTGGTTTTGTCGCAGGGCCATAGAAAGGGGGGAAATCACGTGACAATTACTTAACGAGGCCCTTTTATTTAAGTTATTTTAAACAGTTGTAAAATATTACGTAGACGTTCAATTCCTAACTGAAATTAATGTTTTCAGAAAAGAGCTAAGACAGCCCAGCCATTAGCCTTTACAGTGGGGCGAGCAGAAGCGGGGGAGGGGACCAGGATTTGACGTAGGCAAACGGACGACAGTACCTGTGCGAAAATGTGATTTAATATTGAAAGCTCTTCCGTCACTGGAAAACGCGAACATATTTCTGGAACGTACTATACTCACTAACTCAGTATGTGTACGCGACCTTGGTTCTGTATGGAAGACGATTGGGAGTTTGCTAGTAGATGGGGAGGGAGTGAAGTACATTCAAAAACTCAGGTACAATAAAAATTGAAGTAAAAATAAAATGATGTTCCTGTATATATTAAATGTTTATCCATCCTTTCTATTGTATTAATAATTGAATGTAGTTGCTGTTCCCTAGGAAAAGTTACTCTCTTTGTTATTAGGTAGTAGAGTAAAAATATTGGAGATTTTTATTTCACAAATAATTTATTAAGATAGCCACACAAATTTTAACTATGAGCAACATTGTAAGACCTGAATTCATCGTAAAAAAATCTTGCACAACAAAAGTGTATGCAACACACTGACACTTCCGAGTTCGGTAGATTGTAGTGAAGTTTAAAATTACGAACAAAAATACAGAGACAGATTGAAACCAGTTGTCATGAAATTAATAAGAGAATGTGACACAGACTGTAGGGCAGAAGAGAAAAATAATTATAATTTTGGAAATGAAAGTAAAACCAGTCATTAACAGAATTAAAAAAAATACTGAAATAATTGAACATGACAATTCTTGAGTTCGAACAGAAACAGAATTCTTATAGCAATAGATTTCAGATTGAAGTGTTACAGGGGAGAAGTAAGACATCGATAGTAGAGTGAATGAAGCTAAAACAGATTATACAAAGATTTGACTTGTACTCGATGATGATTATGATGATAGAGGTGATGAATTAAATTATTACTGTTAACGGTTAAACTATTTGAATTACATAATTATGTTATGTAACATAATTGAAAACATTATTACAAAAACAGCTGTTGTCATTTTTAATGATATTGAATTAAGGACACATGTCCTACTATTTTAAATGTTTTAGACTCCAAAAACGGCCCATGTCAAGTGCAATAGACACAAGTATAAAACACCTGTTGAACGGAAGTAACTGACATGTGTTATTATTTTATTTTTTATTGTTTTCCTGAAAAATAGCAATTTTGACAAGGATTGTTTTTGTAATAATGTCTTAATATGTAACAAAAACATGCATTATTACAGTTTAATTTTCAAACTTACAAACGTGATGTTGGGCAAATCATCAGATTTTAATTTGTAATTTTCTTCCATAATATATACATCCTTCTGAAAAAACCTGGAATTAAACACAGAATTATCTTCTCAAAATATTTTATTTGAAATACAAAAAAAATTAAATTTAAATATTATCATTTAAAATAAAATAGAGACATAGCAGATGGTGATTGCTAACTACATTCTAGTATAGGCTTTTACTACTCTGTTTTTAAATCGTTTAAGTCAGGGTGACCAGACGTCCTCTTTTGTCCGGACATGTTCCCTTTTTTAGGCCTTTGTCCGGGGTCCGAGCGGATTTTTTTAAAATCAAGAGATGTCCTTATTTTCGTAATTTGTATGCCTGATATCTTGAAATTATCTGATTTGACGCCTTTTTCAAGTAATTTGCCTGTAGGTGGCAGCATCATCGACGGAATATACTGTTTGCCAACGATCATAACTCTCTTTGCTCCTCCGTATTACGGTCGTTCCTTACAGGTAGTTAGTAAATCGAGGGATCGAGGTGCGAATGTAAATCTAAATAAATATTTTCTGTTCTCTTTAATAATATAATTATAGTTCCCTTGACTTTCGTATGTAGCTAACCATAAAATCATTATTATTGTTTTTTTCGTAATTATTTTGTAATAAAATAGATATTAACATACTTTTAAGCATGATATAAGCCTAAATCTGTACTGTAAATATTTTGTAATAACGTAATTTAAAGTATAATATAGGCCTAAGCCTAAATCTAAGTAGGCTACATATTTTCTGTCCTCTTTTTTCGAACTTTGTGTTCTCTTTTTTATCGATGTGAAGCTGGTCACCCTAGTTTAATTGGTTTCAAAAGTGACTTAACAATAAGTAATTACATGTCAGTAGCTTCACACGCATTTATTTAGGTCAGGCTTAAAATGATATTTCTTCTGAAGCATCAACAAATATTACATATTGTGACGATATGGTGCTGATGAAACACATTCCAAGTGACGATACGGTATTATTTCACAAATTATAAAAATCATGAGCCCTTACGAATAAAATGACCAATGTATGTATGTATGTATGTATGTATGTATGTATGTATGTATGTATGTATGTATGTATGTATGTATGTATGTGTGTGTGTATGTGTGTATATGTGTACGTATGTATATATGTATGTATGTATGTATGTATGTATGTCTCTTAACTTTTGTTGTAACAAATTATTTATCTTTTTCATCGTTGAGGAAAATTTTCAATGTCTATCCCTATTTCTTCCAATGGATTCTTATCAGTATTATGCTAGATGTAAAACAAAGAATAGATGGGACTGAAAGTCGGAATTGAGGAGCCGCAACGGGTATCTGATTGTACAGCTGTGTCACATGTTTAAGTTTATCATTGTGTGGCGTGTATCAACTCGATTACTCCATTCAGTCTAGGTTATCGTCATCCTAGTACACGACATAACTCTTCACAGATATACATCATGCGTAACGTGGCCCGCCGAAGTGGTGTGCAACTTGAAAATGGGTCACAGTCTTGCCATCTATTCGCAGTGTGCGGAATCCGAATCACGAAAGTGAAGTGGGTAGACATTAAACACACGCACACCCACACATGTTGAGAAGTATTGACATAATATTAGTGCCGTTGATCGATCAAAATATTAAACGATTAACTATTTGAATTTAATCGATTAATCGATAGACAATTGAGTTTTGATGGAGTTGAAAAAATGTTTTAATATGCATAATATACACAATTATTGTTAAATTTAACTTGTGTTCGGTGATAAGCGTAAGTATTAAATGTTATATATCTGTATATGTTATGTCGTTATATTACAAAACAACTATTTTAATTACTTACTAACATATTAAATATTTATAATGAGGCTTATAATTTACTGTGTCAATTTCTCTGGGAATTTTTGAGACAAACATAAAGAACAAAAGATATGACGACTCATCTAGTTAATATTGCTTCATCCATGATTTTAAACACGTGAGTGCATTCACATGTTCCGAATTAAGTGCCGCTCTACGTTTAGTATCAATGTTTCCTGCATAACTAAACACGAAAAAACTTTTTTACTGTCAAGCATTTCTCCACGATCGTTCAATTCAAATCCAAACGTTTCACCGAGTTTACCTCTCGAATTCTCACATGACGTAATGGAGTTTACACTTTTCACAAACTACAGAAAACTGATTTTTTTCTTTATCAAACTAAACACACAACATTCATATACAAACTTAGTACAGAAACTGCAACTGCAAAACTACAGGGGTCGAAACAGAAAACTGGCCTCTATTCTAATCGAATTACCAGATTTTAGAAAGAGAAGAAGATAGTTACGCTCTCACTTGCACACAGTGTAGACATGGCTATTTTATAAGGGATGAGGGGGACGAATCCCAGAAAAGTATATATTTCATATGCTAGACTAGACGGCAGTTCGGAAGGCGGTCGGCTCCTACATGCGCCGTAGCATTTCTGGCATGTGACGTCACAGGCTTGTACAGTAGAACCAAACAGAATCAGTCTATAACGAGTACTTCTAGAGTTCGTTTGTTCACGTGCGAGTGTTTCGATACATTGAATAAGTAAAACTAACATTTATTGTGTATGTGTAAGATAAATAAATGGAAGAAGAGACTGTAAAACGACAAGTACTGCACAGGCAGGCGCGGAAAATAGTGTTTAATGTATATAATAATTTTAAAAAAACGTTGACGAGCAGAACGCTGCCGGCCATCTTGATGCTGGCTGCAACGTTGCCAATGCGCAAGAAACGACTGCAGAAGCATGTGGTGTGGGATTGAAAACCGTGCAAAGAGTATTATTAGTGAAGGAAAGAGTTTATGCTTACAGTAATCAACGGCTAAGGTCATTATTGTCTTTTGATAATTTAAATTCTCTCCTGCGCTATTTGTATTACACGTGCGCGTGAAGTACGATGTGGCAATGTTGTACGCTGCCTTGCTCTCTCTATCTGTTTCTCTCGACGCAAACGCTAGCAGACAACCGCCTTCCCAATTGCCGTCGACTCTAGGAAGATGAGATGACAACAAAGTGGAAGTTTCTTGGAAAACCATAAAATTTAATAAGGGTTTCACATTGTGTTTCAACTTTCAATAGAGTTACACTAAGTCACTGACCTCATATCTCCATCTCTTTCTGAAGTGTTTGAGCAAAGATTTTTCCTACGTTACCTGGTTTACAGTTAGAAAATAACAGTATTATTATGCTTTAAAGTAAGCAATTTCCGAGAGAGAAATATTGTCTGAATGTTTGGTATGAGTTTGTATTAACAAAATAATAAGAATATAGTTGATAGCCGTTCCAACCAGGGTTTAATAATCGGCGTCCTAATCAATTCTAAATGATATTTATATTTAATTCTATTTTTTCTTTAATAGAAGCCCTAGTTAGGTAGGCTATCATTGAGAAATTTATTGGAAATATAACAAACAATTTAGGCTACAAGACAAATTACATTTTATAAAGAATATAAGTGATGATTAATTATGCTAATCGATGACCAGTGCAGTGGAGGATATCATGTCCAGGGTGCTGTCAGGAACTTTTAATTTTCGAAGACTTCTAAGGACTCCCGTGAGATTGTGCCTCTAGCCACAATCATAATTTCTATAACGTCCCATGCCTTGATGTTATATTTGGTCCCCAAATCGCTGCAGCATGGCAGATAAATTGCCCGTTTTTATTTGCAGACTTCTCTAGGTTGTTCCTCGCTGTTCTCAAAACGGACTGTGGGATCGAGAATAAGTCCACAGTTTTTTCGGTCTATAATAATATCTCTGCTCTTCGAGTTGAACCGTCAGCAGAAAGGCACTCAATTTCCTCGTACACCTCATATTTATCAGCCCGACGAAGTTCATTGGCAATGAACTACAACCGATTAATTTTAATCGACTCGATTATTCGATTAAATATTTTTATCGATTAATCTTACAACAGAAACTGATCGATTAATCGATTAAATCCCACAACACTAATAAGTATCTGTTTATGCTGTCGAATGGAAAATGTAAAACCTGTATAGTATGTCTTTCCAAGTTAACCCTCTCAGACACTGCTCAAACACTCAATCTTCAATCTTTCCGAGTCACGTCACACATAATTATTTGCAATGTTGCTATTAATAATAAAAATTAATTATTGATTTTGGGGCCGGGCTGGCAGTAATCGATCTATCGTTTTCGTTCTCTAAAATCCGTTGACGCAATTTAAAAAGCGATAGAGAGATCATAGTATTCCTGGAATAATTGCTTAAAACGCTTATTCTCTTGGTTGGGTATTATTTTGATATTTAGATTTTTAAGGAATTTCATTGATTCTTATTTATAAGGATTGTGAATGTGATTGAAAGTGAAACGAATTTAATACAAAATATTTGTTGTATTATTAATGCTTGTTTCTCCATTATTCCTTTATTGAAATATACCATGTAGGCTATCTATCTGTTCAAGTATTTACAATGGAATTACTAGATTTCATTTTAATTGGTTTGTTGGTTTGTCGTTGATACGATAGAAGAAATAAAAAGTATAATTTATTCAAGAAAGTAAACACTATATTAATGCAAGAGTCTGATCCATTTCTAAGCAAGTGACGTCAGAAGTGTTACGTACCAATGAATTGTCACTGCTAAGCAAGCGACGTCAAATGTTGAAATTTTTGTAATACTTGGGCCAGTTTCATCAAACTTTATTACAATAACGCTAACAACATATTGTTAACTAGCATGTTCTTAACAATTAAACATCCTGTTAGAGTAAGTATGTTTTAAGTATGTTGGTTAGGTAACATGATGTTAAGAGCAATATAACTGAAATCAACGAGACAGATTGTATCAAAGTTTTTTTTTTTTTTTTTTTTTTTTTTGCGGAAATTAATTGTATTTCTACATTGTGGAAGTATTCGAGATTAATGGAAATCGATAAAAAAAGTGGAATATTCCAAGCTGTCTCCAATTTTAATTGCTACACATTGAAGTTCTGTGTCGTTCAAGAAATTTACTTCTGATAAATCTACAATATATTCTTCTAGGCTTCAATAATGCCAAATATATTTCGATATAATAATGCAGCATGCAACATATGTTTCCTGGTATCCATGATTTGCACATGTTAGTTTAACATTGGGTTTAATATTATGTTAGCAGTAACAATAGTTGATAAACTATATTCTGTCAAGTTTATTGTTAAACTGCTTTAAAGACATGTTAAATATTTAACAAAGCTTGGTGTAACTGGGCCTAGGTATATCTGTTTGACACTCGAGCATAAACGTTTCACGTTAACACTGTCTACATGACATTCAATCATTAGACCTACTGTAAGCTGCGGTCAAGAACTGGAACTATTTTGTCACAGATTCAATATCAGCAGTAACTTTATTGATGCGTTGTTTCTTTTCAGTTCTGACATTTTTCGCCCGAAAGCACAAACACGTCTTCTTTACATAAACTCTTAACAGAGAATGAGTTGATACTCGTCACACAACGAAAGTTGGAACACGTTACACGGCTCTAAAATTCAGGTTTGCTTCCTCATACTTAATTTCCTAGTTATTAGAGAAATCCTGTTTTTATGTCATCACACTGGGTTGATGCAAAAATTCGTAACGTTTTTTTTTTCTGTGAGAAAAGCTTTTATTTGAGATGAATAAAGTCCGAAATTAATCTGCCAACGTTGGGGTAAATTTTCGACTCCGTGTCGGAAGAAATCTGCTAAAAAGTCGTCATCTTCGTTATCAAAGGAGTTGCCTTGAAGATTATTTTATAGATAACGATAAAGGTGGAAATCTGAGGGCACAAGATCGGGGGAATATGGGGAAATGTGGAATCACCTCCCAACCAAGCTCCTGGGTAGCTATTTTCTTCATGTTAGCGGAGTGCGGGAGTACATTATCGTGTTGCAGCAGCACTTGTTGCAGTCTTCCAAGTCATTTTTCTTAACTTGTGGCTGCAGGGTGTCTGAATTGTTGGCTATAAATGTCTGTAGTTATGATTACATTCCTGGGAAGATATTCGTAATACACGACGCCTTTCTTTTTTCACCAGACGCATAACATTATCTTTTATGAATGGAAACTAACTTGTGTACGGGGCTGAGTGTTGTGTGTTGAAACAACATAACCACTTGCAGAGCTTTCTTCTATGGCACAAATTTTTTGAGCCACCTCTATTCAACTCTTATTTTTAATCCGCTCCTTTGGCACCTTTCGATGTGGAGAATACGAGAGATCTCAATCTGTTCCTATATTCAGTTAAGGTGACTGCTCTCTCACAGACAGTCCCCTCTTCTGTAGTGCCTCTCTAATTCCATCTTCCCAGGTCGTCCTTGAGTCTTCGCTCCTTCAACCCTAACTCTTTTTTTACCTTGGTAGGTGATCTGTCTTCATCCGTTGCACATGACCGAACTATTTCAACTGTTGTTCTTAGATAATCTCTTCCGTTGACTTCATCTTTAATGCTGTCCTAATGGTTGTGTTTCGGATCTGTATATGAAGTCTTGTTCTTTATTTTTCTAAGATATCTCATTTCTGCCGCCTGAACTGTAATCTTGGTTCTCCCAGTCAATGTCCAGGATTCACACTCGTATGTTAACGTCGAGAATACCTTAGGTGGTCTTATAAACTGCTATATTTGTTTCCTTTCGTATCTCTTTCTTGTAGGAAGTTCATTCGGATGACAAAACAAGCCTCTCGAATTCTTTCTGTAATCTCTGTCTCCATCTTTCCATCCGAACTAATAATTGAACCCAGATAGGCAACTTAAACTTGGTAACATGTTCAGACTGTTTTCTATCGATATTGTAAATTTATTTCAACTCAACAATAGGATTTTATTCTTCCAACAATAATTCCTTTCTACAATTCACCTTAAACGCTCTCGTCAACATTAGGATTTTCACTCAACACAGTATTCGTTATAGCACTCCACTGACGGCAATGACAATTTACTTGGACTATTACGAACAACACTGAACTGTTAATCTTAACTAATATTTACAAAGCACTATTTACAAATCAGAACTATCAGTTCTCAGTTCACAGTTCTTCTAGCTCAGTCACTCGAGTTCACAGTATCTCGAACCACAGACCTTCAGAGACAGTTCACTGTACTCGAACTCAGGTCCCTCCAACTGCGGTCCACTGCACTCGAACTCAGGCCTTCGGATGTTGGCACAGTTGCGGACGCACACTCAAGTCGAACTCCGGTACACAAGACTGGCTAGCTTGCTCTGTTCACTGGCTTACTCACTGAACTAATCATGAATCACACACACTCCTTCGCGTCCGTAATTTATAACCACAGCAACGTAACCGAGAAACTTCGAATTCGCGATTTTTCCACTTCGACGGGCTTCTGGATGAGTCGGGAAGGTCCGTTCCCCATTCACTGCGTAAGTAGCAGCTACGCGCGCAGCCTCCCCTCGCGCGTAGGCCCTTTCCCCTCTCTTCTTTCCGCCGCGCGCCGTCCCTCCGTGCTCCGCGCGATCTGCTCTCTTGCGGAACGCTGGTCGTGAGTTCGAATCTCACGTCGCTGTCACAATATTAATATTACGATTCTCGTTCTTCTTACTGATGAACATCGTTTTTGTCCTTTCAACATTTACCTATATTACTTTATTTTCAGCTCCTCCACCCATACTTTGAGATTATATTTTAAATTCTTTTCATTAGGAGGTACAACTATCAGATCGTCAGCAAATGCCAAATCTGTCAATCTCGCTGGTCTCATAAGATAGTTATCAATAGTTAATATCTTGACTCTCTCATGACACTTCTTCATAATATGATCAAGGCATATAATAGAGAGTAGGAGACTAAGATTACAACCTTGTGTAACTCCTTGCCTCGTATTGAATTCTGAAGATCTTGCATTTCCCGTTCGTACATAATTTCTGTAGTTCATGTACAGACTTCTTATGGAGTTATGCAGTGATTTACTAATTTCAATTTCATTCAAAGATTCCTGAAGCTCTGTTTTTTAGACTCTTATGAAATGTCTGTTTTAAATCGATAAAAGTAGCATGAATTATCTTGTTTTCTCCAATAGTTTTTCACCTCCATTAAACTCAAAGAGAAGAATATGTCGGTAGTGTTCATTTCTTTTCCACTTCTCATCCCATCTTCTTTTGCCCACATATAGCACAAAATTTCTTCAAATACGCAAAATTCAAGGCGTATTTACAAGCACAACCACTGCCTGCTGGATCGCATCTTATGGCAGCTTACACTGCCTGCTTAATCGGCGCTTATGTGCGAGCAACGAGCTAGATACTATAGAGAGGACAAAGATCTCAGAAAGTTGAAGACAATTGAACATTGGTCCGCCATGTTTCGGTTAGTCAAAACAAAGGGGCGTGGCTCGGATGTTGTAGGAAATGACTGTGATGAAGTTAGTATTATTGTGAATTGAGTTACATATTAAGACTATGTTAATAAGTAAAAAGTAAAATACACACAAAACTTTACGTTTTATAACAGCTGTAGGCCTATGTTTTATTAGTTTCACTAAATATAGCCCAGATATTAAATGACAAGCTATACTCGATGCAACCAAAGCAAAGCACCTAAAGACGGATGCATTTAATCGGCAGAAGAAAAATAAATAATTTTTTGACTTCGTCACAAATTTAATTACCTTACAGCTAGTCTAACCTAATATGAAATCATGTAATTCAGTGCTCACCAGGTGATTTCAAGAGAGACGACGTATGTAACTAATAGGAGTAAAATATAGGAAAGGTAGTGGCGAAAATTAAAAAAAAATATCCAGTAATTAAGTTATTGAGAAAAATTCATTTGAAATTGGAATTAACACAGAGAACTTTTGAAAACTGAAATTATTAAAACTACAAATAATCTCTTAGCATGCAACATAATAATTAAAGAATGACACTAATAGAAAGTTACTCATGATCATAACTCACCACATTTATTGAAACGATAAGATATTTACGATTAACATTGTTATCAGAAACAACAGGAGCCACAGCTAGGTACACTTCTTTTCGCGTGATGGCGACATCGTGTAATCTAATATAATTTGAAACAAGCATTGATCTCACACGTGTCTCGCAACTAAGCAGAGGCTTTTGCAGAATAAAACTGTTCTTACATTATTTTGAACAATAATGACAAATTGTGTGTGATGCAAGTGCTAACTTTCCTCTTTGGTAACAAAAAGAGCCCTAACGCATTAATAAAAAGAAAATTGGAGTAGGCCCTATAAGCACAATAAATACTAAACTCTTGATGGTACAAACTTATTAATACAGATATTTCGCTTATGCTCAGTCCGTCTTATCTTATAATTCTCTGCGGCCATGGTACCTGTATTGAGAGGGTTTAATTATCCAGCAACGAATATTATGATTTACGGTACATTTCATTTAAATCCGAGGAAATGAGACATTTTTGGAAATTTTAAAGTCTTAATTATTACTTTTTCATTTATAAATCAGCTTTTTACAAAACCTATAGCGAAATGTTTAAATTAAATATTGATGTATCTGAAAAATATAATACATGTACCAACTCGTTACAGTGTACCTTTGATAAGCACTCCTTGCGGAGGCTGGCGGTACTAAAGACGCCATGTTTTTTAGGGAACGATCCATAGTACTGTTGGCCTCCGCAGGGAGCGCTTATCAGAGGTCTTTAGCCTCTCTATAGTATCTAACTCGTTGTGTGCGAGTAATGAAAAAACTTATTTGTCGCTAGGTGGCAAGTAGTGCCCACCGCTATTAACATTATCAGTATTATGCAAGGTACCCTAAAATAACTATTGTTACGACGTTTTTAAGTATCAGAAGAGACAAGGGCCTAAGGAAACGATAGGCCCAGGGTGTCCGGATCCTTCCGCAGTTCTTAATATATATTAATGTTAATACTGAACTTAAAACTTTTTTTTTCTAAGCGATACTACATCCAAACACGAGTTCTAATTAATGGGTTTGCATCATATAAATACAATTATACAAGTAGGCCTATCCTTGCTTTAGGCGTTTACTAAAATTATTATTAAAATTAATTACTGGTAACGTAAAAAATAATAGGCTATCTGAAACTGATAGAAAATATTTCAACACGTTTAAACATATTTAGGAAGAAATATATGCTTCCTGTAACTGAGCTAAGAGATTATTGGAAATCACGGTTCGAATTAACGACAATATGGTGGTAACTTTCTGCTTGTAAAATATGTAAAATAGCAATTTCTTCAAATCCATGGAAATGTTATACGGACACTAGGCCTACTGTTTTATTAAGTTCAGTATTTCTAGAAAGTAACCTTCCCCATATATAAAAAGGCCATTCGAAATGTGATAAATTTTGAGCCCGTTAAAAAAAAAATCCCCCCTCCACTCCGAAAAGAAATGCTGAGTAAAATATTGCAAACAGATAATACTGTATACCCCATACTTTTGGAAATGTTAAATTTTACGAGATATTGTATTCTGATCCTGTCAACTTCTTATTGCTGTAATACCATGGACGACAGATAAAGTGACAATAAATTAGCTCAAGATTTTAATACATTGTAAATGTATTATAATTAATATTATTTTTAGGAAACGAAGTTTTATATCTCCTACAGAAAAAAATTGTTTAGAAAACAACATTAAATTAAAAATATTTTAACTCGAGTATTTCTTACTTCCAATATAGCTATTTAAAGAAAAAACACGTAATTAATAAACGATTAGTTACATACGCTGTAATTACTTCTAAGATTTCAAATTAAAAATTATAATTCACTCTGCACACTTAGCACAACCGAACCAACGGCAGTTACTTGCTGCGCTCTAGCGTCGAAATTGGGCAATAATGCTCCACGCGAAACTCAATGCTAAGAAAGAGGAATGAGCAGGCAATTACGCAGCCATAAATGCGATCCAGCAGGCAGTGAGGACAACACTCGAAATAAATGTATGTATGTATGTATGTATGTATGTATGTATGTATTCACACTGCAAATGGGTATATACCCGGTGGCAGTGGTAACTAATTACACTCAGTAATGACAATTAATAATAAACACAATAAAATACAATTAATAATAATAATAATAATAATAATAATAATAATAATAATAATGAGCATAATACAGGAAACATCCTAAATTAAATGAAGCACGATCACTTAAAAACATTTAACGTAAATCTAATTCGTATCTTAAACCTGAGTTCGAACTAAAACCCGCGAGAATATGTTTATACCTGCACAAGTACCTTTCAGCACTACACTCAATTCGTCGACAACCCACTCACTGCACTGGAACTACTACACATTTCACTGATTCTATCCTGATTTCACTAACTTCAAAACATTTCACTGTTCAAATACTTTGCACTGCCACTATAAACTATAAAACTTCACTGACAGAAACGCACTTCACTTACACAACACACATCACTGACACAACACATTTCTTCACTGACACAACACTTCAAATAACAAATTATCAATTACACAATTTAAATATTATGTATAATATACTACCGTGATAAACGATGAACAATCTCCTAACAACGCAGTGTTATTATGTCGAACAAAAGCGCTACAAACTTCTACATCAACCTAATATATTAATAATAGTTCTTGACATTCATTTAAATACAGACGCTCGATAAAAGAGTCAGCTGAATAATGACAATTCGTAAATGCTGTAACGTTTCAGCGGAACAATGTTGGTTTACTATGTATAAGTTGGAGTTGTTGAGTACTGCTGCTCTTGGCCATTCCATGCTTATTTTTATGAATATATCTATCTCTATATGCATGTCTACGCTGCATTCATGCAATTGAATTACTCATTGACATTCCCATGCCTGTGCTCCCACTCGTCCCCATTTACATGGCAATACTTATGTCTGTATCTAAAGGTACTTTTCCATGATACAACTTAAATTACATGAACTCTTTAATTATGTAACAAAGTTTCACTTCTTTACGCATAAGCCAAAAATAGCACGGGATTTGCAATTTTATCTTTTGCATATGGTAACTTAAAAATGACATTAATGTTGACGCACAACACACCTTTTATGTGGAGCAACTTCATCTCATAAATTTTGGTCAGCTGTTGAGTGTCTGTACAAAGACTGTACAAGTTTTATGGGAAAAGCTAAGAATTGTATAAATATTTCGTACGAATGTCAGAGAACGTTTTGGATTACCAGCTGGGAAAATTAACGTCGTTAATACAAAAGGACACATTAATGAGCAAGTTCGCATTATAAAGAGAACATCTTGTAGTAACACTGAGATTTTTAACAACAAATTGGTAAGTTGATATACATCAATGAAATGTATGGAAACAAACAGTTGTATATTTATTAGTGTAACAAACCTGAATTGTCCTTAAATAGTCACGGTTATACCTATTTTCTATTTAAAATCACAACAGTCGTGTAATACACGAGATGTGTGGAGCTATTTATGAAATTTCGAAAGGATAATAATCAGGGTGCGAATTAAAGGGGGGAATCCCCACAATTAAATCTTACAGAAAATAAAATTATATTTTTTATCCTAGTTCCAATATCATAATACCTGTAAAGACGTTACACGCAATCATGGGAAATTCCTTAAATCCTCTGTTACATTTTCATTGCAGTAGTCAGCTGATTTAACTTTCCACATACAGTCTTTCGACTCTATAAAAGTATCAAGATTTTTGTGAAACCTCGTGTCCATTGCGCTCTCACGATCATAACAACCTACGAAATTTATGAAATTGTTTATAAATATTGAACACATAATATTGGATTTAACACGTATTGTTAAAAGCAAAATAGTAACCTTGATCATAGAATGTATACACAATCACAACAGTCATGATGAAATCCCTTTCTTTGACCGAACGTCTGTAGTATCGAAGAGTATTGGCTTGATGAAGTTGCGCAACAATAATTATTTGAACTTTTGAATCCACATTCGAGGGTGACATTCTCTTCTTTTTGCTGTGTACACGATGCCGCTCTTGAAATTGCATACAACTTAAATACTGAGCAAAATGTGAGTGGCATATGTCATTTTTCAAATTGTTTTCATTCAGCAATTCGACTTTTCTTGCGCATCTCGACATTGCAAGGACTTTAAGTTGCTTATGGTTAAGTACCTTAACACACAAAAACTACAGTTAAAGTGGAGAATAGCGCTTACTGTTTAGTGACATATTGTTATGTTACAGTCTATTATTATTTTGAGTTTTTTTAATAGCATTCAATTAATAAATTAAGCCAAAGAAGTAATGCCTTACTTGTCGCTGTTGACGTTCGTATTTTCACACTGCTCAACCAATCTTGTTAGGTCCTTTACATTTTCAATCGCAGGAGGCACAAGATCACCTGAATCAGGGAACTTAGGACGAGGCCGTTTTGACGGTAACCAGTATGTTGATATATCAGCTGAAGATAATGCATGTGTTACTTCATCTCTGTGTCTCATTTCTTTAGCGTCTGAGTAAGTCACATTTTTTTCTGTTAGTTGTGAATTTGGTGTCCTTAACTGCAATCTGAAATTGTTAGTTTTTTCAACCTGGAATATATTTTCAATAAGACATTTATAAATATCTTTTCTAATGACTTTGCATTGTGTTTGTTATTTAATAAAATACTGACTTTTTGCACAGAATACATTAAAATATATAGAGCGTTTCATAACTTGTAAAATTCAGTTTGTGGGAGTTTTCAGGACCTACAATTAATAATTTAAACCATCCCTGTAAACTCGTGTTCGAAATTTGATTCCAAGTTATATTTACTTTTGTATTCAAATATGTTACAGTATGCTTAACTTGAAAGGAAATATTCACAATGAGTTTCTTGCTTCTCGAAACAAACCCTGCGTTGCCTCTGTCGTGCAAAATTTCCAGAAGTCAAATTCATTCACAATTAATTTGTTCGACATGTCTCAGCATTTCAACGTTATTAGTTTTATTTAAGTTGGATCCAAAAATAAACATCAAATGCACTGAATTCCTTGGAGCTTAGGACCAGATAAGGAGATCTCCATGATCAATCTATTTAATTGAGAAGTTCCACTTATTCTGCTAAAATAAGGCAGAAAACACTTACGCATAAAGCAGCTATATCGAAAATTTCACCAAGTATTACCATACTTAATCCAGCACATTATTTACATGTTCCTAAAAAATTGCAGCCAGAACAAATGGGTTCAATTAGGTTACATTTTCGCCTATCATTTCTGGCCATACATTAATATAGAATTAATCAACATGCCCTATTTACCTTTTGTCTTTATCAAGCACCGTTTGTTAATATTTGAATACAGGCGTAGAGATTAGTCCATATTTCTTTAGAAAGATTGCTAGAATACAAAAAAAAAAAAAAAAAAACTAGGAATCAATCGATTTCGGACTTAAGTTTAGATTAACTTCTTAATATTACTTTATGTCTTGAATGCTTCCTTGAAATGAATTCAATACGTTATGAATAGGGCTGAAAAAAATATTGGTATCAGGGTAGTAAATAATTTCTATATAGGGGAAGTCCGTGTAACTTGGACCAGTGTGTAACTTGATCCACCGATGCAATCGCTATTTCCAGGATAGTTTGCAAGGTACTTTATACAGCGCTCTGAACCTTCTACATGGTAGGCAACTGTCCATAAATCTCATTATGCAGGGTTGGCTTGACGCGGTCATAACGGTGTCGGACATTCTGTCCCCAAATTCTTCAAATCTTTTCACAATAGTTTGACAGAGTGTTGTGCGAAGACGTTTAGAAATATAAGACTGCCTTATACATACGAAGAAATACCAGTGTTTGAGGTGAAATTTATATCAATGTTTGTAAAGTAGTTTTTACGTAAATAATTGTTAAGTGTTTCTTTTACAATGCGTGTAAATTGAACCATCACAAAGCGTGTAACTTGAGCCAATGCTAAAATGTACCAACCCTTACAATATAACAAATTTAGAAGATAAAATTGTCCATTATGTCTTCACTAATGTGAATTTCCAAAAATCAGAAGTCAGTGGATGAAAATTTTGTAAGGACATATAATTATAATATTATTTATATAATATAATATAAATAATAATATTATAAAACATTACTTTAGTTTATTTCAATGTTAATATTTTATTTCTTAAATTCTGTAATAAGACTTCGTTTCATTTGGTGGGTCGACAATTACAACTTTTTAACGAATTCTGCTTTCGACATTACTTTACAGATGACTACAAGACAGGCAAGAAAAGCGAAGGGAGTGTATGGGAAGTGGAAAGAAGAAAATCTGCAACTCGCTTTAGTTGCAATATCGGAAGGGGTTGGCGTCAATGAGGCTGCACGAAGGTATAATATACCTAGTACCACCCTTAAAAGATACAACAAAAAGAAGGATGCTAAAATTAGACAGCCCGGTCACCCACTTGACTTGCCACAAGAGATGGAAAATGATCTTGTGACACATCTGCAGCTAGAAAAAATGTTCTATGGGTAAATACATTACAGCAAAATGCATATTAGGGCCTACATTAGGCCTACAACTTAATTCAATCAAACTTAATATAGACCTAATACTTAATCTGCTTATTCTTTAATTTCAGACTGAGAAGTGTTATGCAATTAGCATACGAGATTGCAGAGAAGAATAAACTGGCCACTCGCTTCAACAAGGAAACGAAGTCTGCCGGCAAAGAATGGTTTTCCGGCTTTATGAAGCGCCATCCCGAACTTAGCCTTAGACAGCCAGAAGCCACATCACTTGCCAGGGCTTCAGGATTCAACAGGGTTGTAGTCGGCAAGTTCTTTGACACATTGGAACAACTTGTCGACCAACACAAATTAACTGCTGCCAGAATATTCAACATGGACGAGACATCCCACACTGTCGTTCAACGCCAAGAGAAGATTTTGGCACAGAGGGGAAAACATCAGGTTGGAGTCTCTCACATTTGGAGCACCTCCTAACACCATCTTCCGCTGTCAGGATAAGGGATGGATGGATTCTGACACATTCTGTGAATGGATTAGGCACTTCATTAGAACTGTTAAACCCAGCCCTCAGGAGAAAGTACTGTTGATTTTAGATGGTCACAATAGCCATACGCAATCGCTCAAAGCGATTGAGATCTGCCGTCAGTACGGTGTGATTATGTTATCTCTACCGTCGCACTGCACGCACCGTCTCCAACCACTGGACTTGTCGTTCTTCAAACCTCTGAACACATTCATGTCAGCTGCCATATCAACGAAGATGAGGGAACTTCCAGGACAGCGGCTGAATGTCCAGCATATTGCCTCACTGGTAGGAGTGGCATTCCCCAGAGCAGCAAATATGCAGATTGCAATGAATGGCTTCAGGCACACTGGTCTTTGGCCTGTCGACCGAAATGTGTTTTCAGAGGCTGATTTCGCGCCTTCTTTGGTGACCGATCGGCCTTTGAATGGTGAGCAATCAGCATCAGCATGTCGGGCAGCAGAAGAAGTGGAAGGAGCAACAACAGCAGAATCAGCAGAGAAAAAGATGGGAGACAATGTGGAGATACTTTCTGGTCTCACAGAATATGTCAGTGAAGGAAATAAGTCCTTTGCCTTAGTCTTCAAAATCTGGACAGAGAAAATCCGGAACGAGATACAATGCATCTGGCGTGGTGCTGACCGCTACGCCACACAAGAATGCTCTGCAGCAACAATCAGATTCGAAAGTTAAGGTGACATCCAAAACACTCTGTGTTATTTGTGGTGAAAGTGAGAACAAAGACTGGATTCAGTGCAATCGGTGTGGAAAATGGGCCCACGTAGAATGTGCAACAATTACACATGAACTATTTTATTACTGTTGTATGTGAAATCATTGCTTGACACAAATTTTTGTTTGAATAAACAACATTATAGGAGTTAAATGTGTTTAATATGCCTGGTCCAAGTTACACGACCCTCTGGTTCATATTACACGACCCTGGCTCAAGTTACACGGCTTCGAAATTTTTATTAAATTTTATTTTTGAAGTATTAGAATTAAAATTAGTGAAGTCTTATTCTACTTAGGGATTTATTATGGCAATCTACCATCATAAAAAATTCAGGGACATTTTTCTCAATATGATAAGCGAGTTACGGCCATTCAAAATTAGGTGGTCCAATATACACGGTCCTCCCCTACTGTACATTGTTTAAACATGCGTCCCGTTGCCAGATGTCTTTATTGTCTGTAGAGAGCAGAGAGAGTAAACATTCGATACTCCTCAATAGTAGACCTGCTTAAGTGGCGTGAGGTTGTTTTATTTTAGTAGATTATTTTACGACGCTTTATCAACGTCTTAGGTTATTTAGCGTCTGAATGAAATGAAGGTGATAATTCCGGTTAAATGAGTCCGGGGTCCAACACCGAAAGTTACCCAGCATTTGCTCACATTGTGTTAAGGGAAAACCCCGGGAAAAGCCTCAACCAGGTAACTTGTCCCAAACGGGAATCGAACCCGGGCCACCCGGTTTCGCGGCTAGACGCGCTAACCGTTGTGTATCAGAATGCCGAAATAAAAATCCAACAAAGAACAGATAATAAGACGACTGAATACAGAATATGGGTAAAATGTGCTTGACTTAAGTGAAAAAAAATGATATTTTTGTAAATGTAATATTTTTTCCGAGTTAATTAACCGATTAATATTGATATATTTATTTATACAGCTTTTATTTAGTAATGGGTCGCCACCACATCTCTGTATTCGGGCCCCCCATCACCTTCTAATTACAATAACGCATACAAACTTCCCTCGACGTGTGCAGTCATCTTATTTTAATTTGATTACCCCTATTACTATAATACATACCCTCAATTTGCTCTCTAATCTCTCACTTTGAAAACTTTCCCTTCTATCTAGTAATCACTTCACCACTTTTATTGTTTACTTATATTAAAGTACTTCCTAAAATTTCCCTAATTTGTATACTAACTTTTACTAATACTACTCAATCATAATCATTCACTTTCATCTCCAATTTACAATCACTTCTACCTCTCCTCACTTCTGACATCACTCTTATCCCCTATTTCTTCACTAGTCACTGAATCACATGTATATTTGTTCACTTTCACCTCCGATAAATTTTTCGCTAGAAACTATTTTGTAAGTCAGTGCTCAACTCAACCTTCATTTGTAAACTTACATTTAAAAACTCCATGTCTTCTCATCATTTCTATGTCTTTTGCCACTCTTTTATCACTTCCGCTCCTTAGGCACCAACTTCGTAGACTGTAGTTCTACGGTCCCTTATTCCCTCCTTTCTTCCCTTCACAAGTAGATGGACTATATACCCAAATCTTCTTTACTTCCCCTCCCTGTTGACCAGGGGGGTGCAACTTGATTTGAGTTATTTACAACGTGAACTGAGAGACATCTACCGACATTGGTAAGCAATAAGTCCTCGTTCCTTCAATAATTCCTCAATAGATGGCAAACAAATCAACAAATCGAATTCTGTGTCGATGTTTTGCGTACCGGTATGTGTTTTCATTCGTATTTCAACGGGGTTTGGTTAATATTACTCAGAAGTTTTGTGCTACACGTGTTTTCTTCTATTGAGGTAAGATGATATTTACGTACTTATTTTGCATTGGAGATCTGAGATTATAAATGAAACATAATGAGCACTTATTGTGTTGTTTATTTATGTATTCGTGTCTTTTGTTAACGTGTGTTACATGTGTTCACCTATGCTATTCTGAGAAGGAGGTGATATTTAGTACTTATTATTTTACAAATGGAGATTTATTTGCTGAAATTATAACTATAAGTGAATAATTATTGTGATGTAGTTTTAACACATTGTGATTGAAGTTATTGTGAGGTGACATGATTGATACGTTTCAAGCAAACAATGCAAGAATTAAACACATAATATGTTTAATTAACTTAATTGATTGATTAACATAATATGCATTTATTATTTAATTACTTATTAGGGATGTAAGAAAAATCACTAGTATTGTCTGTCATTCCAGCATGTCCCAGAAAACCTGGGTAAAAACTTGCTCTGTGCCTGGTTGTCTGGGGTCAAATAGAAGAGATTCGGACTTACCATTTTTCCACTTCCCGAAAAATGTTGAGGTTAGTAATATTGATTACTTAATCTATATTCCTTTAAATTACTCTTGTATTTGTACCTACAGAGAGTAATACAGCAATGTTTTTTTAGGCGAGTCCATTTTTATATGCTAAAACCTAACCTAACATTTAAGCACGTGATTAGCTGTGCAATATTGCAGTAGCCAAACATGTTTTGTAATAATAAAAATATCAGTAGTAGTTGCCCAGATCAGCTACACCAAATAAATTGCAATCTTCTATTGCTTCACAGGTTTCTGTGAGATTTATACAGTATAATGTAAAACACGTGGTTTTATTTTGCAGCCACAAATACTTTCAGCATAAAAATCGTTTAATGCTTACCTGTACAGTATATTCTGATGCATTGTTATAGCCCGTCTCTCCACTTCTTACAAGTATAACACTAGAGAGTTTAAGAACGCAATACTAGAGAAATAGACAATTTCCCTAGTAACCTAATTAAGATTGGCCTCTCACATGTTATGTTGGTAATAAATTAGTAACATTGTAACAAATACGGGAGGAGCTACAACAATACATAAGTATAAAGAGATCTCATAGGATTTTTATTTTGAAATTATTGGTGCGTGGAAACTAAAATCACATGTTTATGACTATATAAATCACACAGAATCCAGTGAAACAAGAGGAAACTGTGTCTCTTTTGGTGTAGCTTTTCAGGAAAAATACCATATTAAATATAAAAATGGATCAGAAGAAAAGGTTCTTATTTAGTACTGTCACTAGACAACCCTACTTGAAATGAAAGTATCTGAGAATGCGCAACAGTTTTTGCATTTGCATGTACAAACTTGGACTACTCCCGTTTCACAAATTGTTGTTGAAAACAAAGCCGGCATTGTCAAAAATGCCTAGAAATTCTACAAAGTAACTACCTAATTGCATATTTTGCTAGTTACATAATCATAGAACTAGAAAGAGACTCGATCTGTATGATATTCGAGCTTAGAGTTTCGAACAGTATCATAAAATTCGTAGTTCTTAAATGCCCCAGAATATACAATAGACCCAAGGTTGTATGATACTAGAGTAGGCCTATTCTATTTACTGGTAATTCTAATTAATACTTCTACATTTTACAGGGCTGTACATTGGGCAGAAAGTATAGGTGTAACCTATACCGAACATACTGCTACGACACTGTTCAACAGAGTAGTATGCAGTCGTCACTTTTCAGAGTCTGATTTTAAAACAAAAGAGAGAAAAGGTCTCAACTGGTCGGCAGTTCCATCTTTGGATGGATCAATCACAAGCGCACATTCAGACTCACAATCGAATTACCCTTCATCCGCACAACTTTCTTATCCTTCATCCATTCTATCAACTATACGACTTTTACCAGAAAATGAACTTACCCAATTGTCTCCTCAAAAAGACCTCAAATTCCTACAACCCTCAAAAACCTATCAAAGAAAGTCCACAGGCCTGTGTCCCTCCTCCTTTGCCAAAGAACACATTGCAGTCCCACCAACACCAGACATATATTACTGTTTTCATATAGCATGTCATTGTATCAGTTTGTTTTCTAGTGAAATTACAGAAGTAGCACATAAATAAACATTCTTCAACATAAATATCTCATTTCCTCACAATAAACATTGTACTTTGCTGAGAAAAATGTGTTAAAATGGTTTATAATCTTGAACACTTGCATAGTATACGAATTTAAACAATTTTTACTTACAAATGGCAATGTACTGCGTATTTCTGATATTAATAGAAGTATGTAAATGTAAAAGGAATCATTACGGAGACTCACAGAGTGTGCCCTGTTAGTGCATGAATAAAGTGGCTTTTAAAAGCCAGACGAATGCATAATAATAGTAATAATGATCACTGAGAGTTGTTCCTTATTATTTTGATAATTTAGTAATAATACCTGTACAATATATTTTGTGTTCTTTGTGCTTCTTCCACATTCTTTTATGTTACTTTACAAATAAATATTTCTGGAACACTATTGTGTCTATTGTGTTCATTTGTAACTATGCTTGCTCTGCTCGATCCATATTATGCTGTAGAGGAGGAGGCGGCTGTGTGAAATATGAGGGTAGTATGGATGTGTGGAGGGAGATGAGTGAAATTTTGGTTAGGTTTCGAGAAAAATGCAATTTGCAGAATTAAAATTATCCGTGACTTTTCATTTTTATGTGGGGCAAGTTTATAACCATCATCTTTCTCAAAATTCATGGTTTAGTTTAGTTTCACAATTACAAACAGATTTTTGTGATGGTAGTCATTCTCGCATTTTACTTTTACTCCATTTCCTGATTCAAATAATATAAGCTTCAACAGATTTCATGCTAAAAAGTTGACATTTTTACAGCATATTCTGACAAGTATGGTTAACAAAACTGCTGAGACTTTTTTTGGGTAAAGTAAATATTTTCAAAATTAACATGTGAAATATTTAGTCAGACACAAAAATTGAATTAAAGATTTTTAACTCTCTGCATTCGAAATTCAAATTATGGATCTGCTGTTAAATTATATGCATCATAGACATATGCATGTCCATTTTTTGTCAGACCAGTAACATATTTTGTGGGAATAGATATGTTTTAAAATAGGTGAAAATAAAATAATAATAAACTCTAAAGTTTTCACCTGGTACTGCTGGAACTTACGGACATTAATACTAATAACAAGAGGTTCCTGAATACAGAAATTAAGTCGCTAGCTTAAAAAATGGAGAAGGAAATTTAAATCCCTAAAAGTTCCCTTTCCATTCCTTCCCAAACTGAAATACCAAGCTGAGAACTATTGATTGTTGTTACAGGCAGGTGGGCTGGGAAAGGAGGATAAAATTATAATCAAAATGCAATATAAATAGTTCTGTACATTGTAGTGATTTTTTTTCAAATAGACCTTCGCCTTTTACAAGATATATATGCAATATTGTATATTATACAATAAAAAAAAAATTGCATTCAAACATTTCCACCAAAAGTGAAATGTTTTAAAAGAAATAATTCATTCTGTACTAGTAAATAGAATGGCTTGGTATAGTAGTGAACGTAGTTACCGACACAGCAGTAGAGGTGGGTGGTAAAAATGCTGTTACCGTTTTGTTTACAAAAGACTACAGATGGCTCTACGGTCGTCCTGGCAGCCTATGTTGGCATTGTTTTAGCATTGAGCTGCATATCTATCTGTTATTTGTCTATGCTGTTGACTCAGGAGGTCTTCCCTTACTCTCCTTCTTGACCTGTTTTCTATGACCTACTCTTCGAGCCGTCAGCTGGCTCGTCATCTTATCCTTTCTGCTATTGTCAGCAGTCTTCAGTAATTGTTGCTTGCATGGTGATGAAGGACTTACATGCGACCACGCGTCTCTCCTTTCCACGACGTCATACGTGTCTGCTTCCACGCTTCCTGAACTTGCTGTGACAGACATTCCTTGTGTGGTTAAAGATTGTCCTGAACTAATCGAATCCCGTTTTAAAACTTCTGCTACACTTTCTTGGCTACTAATCTCACTACTTCTTCCACCCATTTGGTTATTTACAATCTTCCTCATTTTAATTGTCAAGTCCTTCCTGTTTCCTTCCATATCCTCTGTCTCCAACTCCTTTTGATTTAAATTTTCTAGATAAAATTCGCTGGTGCAAGTTCATATGCCACATAATGGATTAGCAGACGAGGAAGTGGAAGAAAGCTATGACAAGATAGAAGAGATGTTGAGAAGGAGAAGAAGAGAGCATGCGTAATCCAATTGAGCGACTGGAGAAGGACAAGATGGAAGATTGGGAAAAAGAAATGATAGAGGAGAATATTTGGTGAATTTCTGTAAAAGAAATTCAGTGATTGTTGGAAATGCATTATTCCAACAACGTAAACGTTGAAGATACACATGGACATGCCCAAGGGACGAAGGTAGATATCAGATAGATTATATACTGGTACAGAAAAGATTCCGAAATTTCTTAAAAAATGCAAAGACTCTACCAGGAGCGGATATTAACTCAGATCATGTCCTGCTGATAGGCGAAGTAGATATTCGTCTGAAGACGATAAAAGGAAGACAGCTGACGAAGAAATTGAACATGGAAAAACTAAAGAACAAAGGAGACAAGAAAATTTCAAGCAAATTTTCAAGTGAAAGCCGCTACGTTAGAATTCACACCTGAGAATAGTAATGAACAGAGCTAGGAACTTCGTACGAATCGCTATCGCCCTGCAGAATACGTCCAGCCAGGAGCGACGTCATCTAAACACAGCTACCAGCTACTCAGAGAAGTAAGAACGTACAGTGGAAAGGAAAACAAACTCGTCGTCAAGGCAATATTTCCGGAAGAAAGACCTATGGGTCATTCGTAAATGTATAGCTAGTTACATAACTATTATGCTTATGTTCAACTATACAAGTTGTTACATACATATAGATTGACATTGATACAATTGCTCTTTACATATTTACATCATTTACACTTATAAAATATAACACAGGGTGTAACATTTACTGTAATGATGCGAAACAAAAGGTTAATAATAAAATAATAAATTTCGCAAATATCTTCAAACGTTTACTGAGTAAAACCTAAAGAGGGAAACAAACAGAACATACATACATGCACACATACATACACACAGTGCTATGGAACTTACTGTGTTTATACAGGGAATGAATCTCGCTCACATTTGCAGTAGAACATTATGTTGTTACTCAAACGTCTCCATATTGCCGATGTGACCCTGTTGCATGCAGTAAAGGTTCTTAATGTGAATATGAAAGTGCCCGAATGTTTGGTAAAATGCCTCTTTTACTGGGTGGAAATAAATCATTATTTTCATAGATATAAATGTGATTTGAGTAAATCGAAGTGATAGGGCCAATTTTTATTTTGCCTTTTTAACATGATTCTTACTAATAAATTCCTTTCTTTTTCTTGTCATTTTAAAGCAATATTTTTTCTCTTTTTTTTTTTTTTTTTTTTTTGCAATTTTCTAATTAATTGTAATGTGTATGAAATTCAAATATTTGTAATAATGACTAACTCTACTAACAATAGTAAATAAAAGTAATTTACTTCGGTGCTTAATCTGCTAATAATGGTGCCTTAATACTATTGATGTAATATGAATAATGATCGACAATCCACAGTTACAAAATATATAAAATTGTCATTTCTTCACGATACCAACAATCAGCTTTATAATTTTAAATATTAAGCTCATTCTCATAGAAGTTATCACGTAGCATTTTCAATTGTTTGCTTTCATATTTTCGAATCTTACTGTTACAATTTTGTGTTACACGTGTTTATTATTGTAGGAGAAAGAAATTTGAGTGAGGCACAGTCAGTTATTGTCGGGTGACAGAAGGTATAAGATCGGTTAGCTAGAATGCCTAAATTCAGTAAACCATTGCAAAGTAAACTTAGTGCTTACGTTAGTGAATTTGGTGCCCATGTGTTTTCAACCGATGGAACAGTTTTGTTATTAAGCTTTGCGAAAAGACAGTTGATCACTAAAAAAATATTTTATAAGTCAACATTGTGTCAACTAAGAAGTAAATATGTGAGTTATGTTGATATACTTACTTACTGGCTTTTAAGGAACCCGGAGGTTCATTGCCGCCCTCACATAAGCCCGCCATCGGTCCCTATCCTGTGCAAGATTAATCCACTCTCTATCATCATATCCCACCTCCCTCAAATCCATTTTAATATTATCTTCCCATCTATGTCTCGGCCTACCCAAAGGTCTTTTTCCCTCTGGCCTCCCAACTAACACTCTATATGCTTTTCTGGATTAGCCCATACGTGTACATGCCCTGCCCATCTCAGACGTCTGGATTTAATGTTCCTAAATATGTAAAGTGAAGAATACAATGCGTGCAGTTCTGCGTTGTGTAACTTCCTCCATTCTCCTGTAACTTCATCCCTCTTAGCCCCAAATATTTCCCTAAAGTCTGTATTTTCCTAGAGTCTGGCTGGGCGGAAGAGAAGGCCTACTGGCCTTAGCTCTGCCAGATTAAATAATAATAATAATAATAATAATAATAATAATAATAATAATAATTATTATTATTATTATTATTATTATTATTATTAAACACTTTATTCTCAAACACTCTTAACCTATGTTCTTCTCTCAAAGTGAGAGTCACAACCATAAAGAACAACCGGTATTGTATTGTATTGTATTTATTAACATTCCATGGTATTCATACATGCTTACAGCTAGAATATGGAACAAGTCAAAAAACTTAATACTATTATAAAATCTTAATTTATAGTTACAGTCTAGATGAAATATATACAGACGAGATTTACAATATAGTCTACTAGTACAACACATAGTTTTAGTATCAATTTCATGAAGTGTTATTGAATGTCATGAATTCACCTACAGAATAGAAGGCGTGAGAAATTAGGTACTTCATTAATTTGGCCCTAAATAATTTTATGTTTTGAGTTTCATTTTTTATATCGATAGGGAGGCTATTAAAAATTTTTACTGCCATATAACGCACTCCTTTCTGATAGCACGATAGACTTGCCGATGGAGTATAAAAGTCATTTTTTTGACGTGTATTTATGCTACGAACTGTTGAATTAGTTACAAAGTTTTCACGATTACATACGAGGAAGACTAATATAACTGTTTTGTAAATTCTAACTTTCAGATTTTTTGACAGCAGACTGGATGATAAAAGCTTCTCAACGAATAATAACAGGCATTTCCCATATTTGGTTATGTTGATATAATTTAAATTAATTGCTGAACTATGGCTTTTTAAAATTTATAATGCTTTTTTCAAAGATTATTGTGCCTTTTTTATGTTTCTATTGTCTTTTTTGCCTGCCTGTTTTAACTGTTATAAATGTCTAAACATCGGGCTCTAAATATGATGCACTCCAAGGCGGCCGTTGGTCGTGCAGGTCGCCCGTTTTGTATGCCCACTTTCTGGCTTCTCGCACCCTGAATAACGAGATCGATACTAAGTTCCTGGCTCTGGTAATGAGTAGTGGACTCATTTAAAAAGTTGTATACAGACAACAGCAGATGAAAGAAAAGAAGGATACACAGAAGGTGTGAGAATTAAGAAGCCTTGGGCCACAGGGAAAATGTTGGAGAAGATGGTGGGGAAGAGAAAATGTAAAAACATCAACACAGATGAAAGTAGAAGAAATTACAGGAAACAACGAACTAAGAAGGGAAACTGATAAAGCAAAAGAAGACTGGATGAAAGAGAAATGTGAAGAAATAGAGAATCTAGAGAGAAAAGGAAGGTAATTTAATGTACCGCGAAGTAAAATGTTTGGACTTCACAAATAAGAACAGAAAATCCATATGGTTGATAGTAGAGGACGACATACAGAAATGAAATAACAGACAAACAAGGAACAGATGGACGAAATGTGTGGAAGAGTTACATGAGACAAGGAATATTTTAGATGACTTAGCTATAGTAGATGAAGAAGCCGTAAAAAAAAAAAATAAAAATAAAAAAAAAAAAATTCTAAATTCTATTTTAAGAGAAAAGTTGAACTAGCGCTTAAGGAAATCAATGGGAAAGCAACAGGAGATGATGGAAACCCCACTGAATTAGTCAAATGTGTGGGTGAAGACAAGAAGCAAGTTCTCTTATTAAGCAACGATATATACAGGGTGTTTAAAAATACGGGGCATAATTTCAGGTATGTATTTCCCACATGTAGACAATCAAAATAGTTCATTACAACATGTGTCCGGAAATTCTTTATTTCCGAGTTATGGCCTTCACAACATTGAAATTCACCGGAACGTTTTTCTTTCCGCAGGTCGTTGCCGTCAAAGGAGACATTAAGAGGGCACTCTGACAGTTCATTCCGAGGCGAAGGTTACATTCAGTGTTGTGTAGGCGTTACACTGTGCGACATGTATTCAAATCAAGAGCTGGCATAGATACACTTCATGTACGGTAAGGCGGACGGCAATGCTGCGCTGGCTCGTCGTTTGTACCAGGAGAGGTACCCACAGCGACAATGTCCAGATCGGAAGACATTTGTACGTCTCCATTACCGTCTGTGCGAGTATGGAAAATTTAACTCTCCTGGTTTGGGAAGGGGACGACCAAGATCTACAACTCCAGAAGTACAGGAGGAGATTCTGGAGGCTGTGAATATGACTCCTTCTATCAGCACACGAAGGGTAGCGTTGCAAGTCACTGTTCTTCATACGACTGTCTGGAGACTGTTGAAAGAGTATCAATTGTATCCTTATCATTTGCAACGTGTACAGGCCCTGTCACCAGCAGATTACCCTGCACGAGTTAGGTTCTGTCAGTGGTTCTTGCAGCAGTGTGGTGTAAATCCGAACTTTCCTGCCTTAGTATTATTTACAGATGAAGCACAGTTCACACGAGATGGCATAACAAATTTCCACAATCAGCATGTATGGGCGTATGAAAACCCACGTGCAACTGTTCCATCTCATCACCAGGTGCGGTTCTTCCTCAACATGGGGGCCGGTATCATTGGTGATTGATTAGTTGGACCCCATGTACTTGTAAACAGACTTACGGGGCAGGCGTACACAAACTTCCTGGAAAACACCATACCTCATGTTTTAGAAGACACTCCACTGATCAATCGTCAACTCATTCACTTCTTGCATGATGGCGCTCCTGCACACTTCAGTCGTACGGCTCGCCGGTACTTGGATCGAAGGTTTCCTGATCGATGGATAGGTAGAGGTGGCCCAATTGCTTGGCCTCCACGCTCACCTGATCTGGACCCTCTCGATTTCTACTTGTGGGGCCATTTAAAATCATTGGCTTATTCGTCTCCGGTGCCTGATTTGGAATCCCTTCGGAATCGAATTGTGGTATGTTCTGAGGACATACGCAATACTCCTGTAGTTGGGGATCTTGTTCGCAGGTCAATGAGACATCGATGTGAGGTCTGTATTCAAGCAGGAGGTGGACATTTTGAACATATTCTGTAATAACAACGACCTGCGGAAAGAAAAACGTTCCGGTGAATTTCAATGTTGTGAAGGCCAGAACTCGGAAATGAAGCATTTCCGGACACATGTAATGAACTATTTTGATTGTCTACATGTGGGAAATACATACCTGAAATTATGCCCCGTATTTTTTAAACACTCTGTGTATATATATATATGTGTGTGTGTGTGTGTGTGTGTGTGTGTGTGTGTGTGTGTGTGTGTGTGTGTGTGTGTGTGCAGCTGGGTACGGTCTGGAAGGTCCGGGGTTCGATCCCAGGGGGTGGCAGGATTTTTTCTCGTTGCCAAACTTTCAGAAAGGCCCCGAGGTTCACTCAGCCTCCTATAAAATTGAGTACCGGGTCTTTCCCGGGGGTAAAAGGCGGTCAGAGCGTGGTGCCGACCACACCACCTCATTCTAGTGCCGAGGTCATGGAAAGCATGGGGCTCTACCTCCATGCTCCCCCAAGTGCCTTCATGGCATGTTACGGGGATACCTTTACCTTTTATATATATAATATGAGAATGGCGAGTGGCCTGAAGATTTTACGGAGACAGTGATGATTCCAATACCGAAGACAAATAATGCCAAGAAATGTAAGGAGTTCAGGACTATCAGTCTAACATAGCACTCGGCGAAGATTCACTTGCGAATACTGAATCGATGTTTATATTCTAAGATGGAAGAAGAGCAGTTTGGCTTCAGGAAGGGAAAAGGTACGAGATATGTAATTGGACTGCTACGGAAAATAAAGACGTGTATGTAGTATTTGTGGACCTAGAAAAAAATTTTGACATAGTGTATTGGAATAAATTGATGGTGATCCTAAAGAAAATAGGTGTGGATTGGAAAGAGAGAAGAATATTCAGTAATCTTTATATGAAACAACGATTGAAAGTCAGGATAGGAGAAGAAATGACAGAAGGAAGTGAAATTGGGAGAGGAGTACGTCAAGAATATCCATTATCACCTACCTTGTTCAGCATATACTTGGAGAATTTAGTAAAGAACTCTTTTCAGAACATGGGAGGAGTGATAGTAAGAGGAAGAAGAATAAATTGCATAAGATTTGCTGATGATATGGCATTGTAAGCAGAAGAGAAAATTATACTAAAGGATATGCTACTGGAGCTAAATGACAGCTATGAGCAGTATGCGATGAAGATAAATACAAATAAGACGAAGAAAATGGTCATAGGGAGAAAAATACAGAAGATAAACTTGCAAATTCTAAGTGTGGTAGTAGAGCAAGTGGACAGCTTCAAATACTTGGGGTGTACTATAAGCAGTGACGTAAGCTGCTGTCAGGAAGTCAAAAGGAGAATAGCAATGGCAAAGGAAGCTTTTAATAGAAAAAGGAGTAGACTATCTTCTGCGGACCTCTGGAGAAAGAAAGGGGCAGAAACATGGACATTACGACGAAGTGAAGGGAAGCGAATAAAAACATTTGAAATGTGGATATGGAGAAGAATGGAGCGTGTGAAGTGGACAGACAGAATAAGAAATGAAGCTGTGGGTGGAAGGAGTAGGTGAAGAAAAAAATAATCCTGAAACTGATCAGGAAGTGGAAAAGGGATTGGTTGGGTGAGAGAAGAAACTGTCTACTGAAGAATGCACTGAAAGATGGTGAACGGGAGAAGAGTTCGGGGTAGAGAAGATATCAGATGATATGACATTAAGGTATATGGATCATATGAGGAAACAGAGAGGAAGGCAGAAAATAGGAAAGACTGGAGAAAGCTTGGTTTGGAGTGAAAGACCTGCCCTTGGGCAGAACACTGAATGAATGAATGAGACAAAATTCTGGATCGAAAGTCTCATTATAGATGTTCAATTTATTTCCATACAGCCTTGCGAAATGTTCGTTCTTCCTAGCCGCCCACATAAGCGGTAGCAACAATATTCTTCTACATCTCTTATAATCGTAATCCATCTGGAATATTTGAATTTTTTAAATACTGTACTTTCTTCTGCACAAATGTTTCTCCTTTGTTAACATGTTCTTTAATTTAACCTCTATAGACGGATTCAGCCCTCTTCCGACCCTGTAGGCCGCTTCAATTTGCCCGTCACTCACGTCCATTGTATGTTAAAAACCTCCCAACACACTTTGAATACAGCGTCGTATCTTGTCTTATTCTTCTCCTGTTCCATTTCCTCTGCGCCGAAAAATACTAAGTTCTTCTTCCTTTCTTTATCCTCCCATAATTTTAATTTCCTCTTCATTTGTTTTTCTGGCTGCATTTCGTCCATCTTCCTGCCGAATTCCTCGACCGTTTCTTTCAACTCCTTCATTGTAACCTCCAATTTTATTTGTGTTCGGAATTCGCTTCACTCCGGTCTATGACCTCAATATATTGCCACAGTCTAGTATATACAGTCGCGAAGCTCAATACGTAGTAAATATGGAAACATTAGATAGTTGCTCACCACTAGGATCGCTAATATCGCCTCATTACAGGCAATGCAAAATAGTACCGTCACAGTCTATTGTTTCTAGCACCCTCAAAAGTCAAGCTTCGCAACTGTATATAGTAGACTGTGATATTGCCTTCTAACTAATGTAGAAGTAGCTTCTCGCACACGTCTGTCCTGAGCGCTGACTGCTGTAGAACTGAGTTAATTAATTTGAAACACAAGTAATGCTGTAAATATAAATTCTATTATGACTGCAATCATATGGAGCGGGCTGTACAAACAGCCGCTACCGTAACCAGTCGTGCGTACACACAAGCATTTTGTAAACACGGAGCTCTACTTACGATGCAGCGTAACCTATAATCAATACTTTTTTTAAGCCCTAGTTATGAAGCATTCTGAATTTGAAAGAAGAATATCATTTGTTGAAAAGAATATTACGTTGGTTAGGGCCGTATTCAGACATTTTTAGCGCGAGCTTTCGGTGGATTATCAGCGTTTTTCGTATTCATAAACCAGTGTTAGCGATAGGATATGATTTGAATTCTGTACTAGTAACCAGTGGATAGCCGGGGCTAGCTTAGTACGCTCGTAGCGCATGCTGCGAAATGTCTATGAATACCACCCTTAGACTTTAAAGTCATGTTTAAAGATGAAACTGAACGTGAATAAACGTGAATAAAATTCCAATAAAATGTGACGTAAGAGGATCTCCTTTTTAAACGAGTCATATATCTTCACATAGAACTGTTTGAAATGTTTTATTTAGTTAAGATTTCTGTTCATTGATCCTGTATTTTAGGGTTTTAAAAAGTGGAAGAAGACACGGACCTTAAAATGCTATAATAATTCTAGATGTTTCTTAATAGCTAATTCATTTTTTATTGTGTTATCAATAATATTTTTGCTTGAACCTTACTTTTTTAATGTGCTTAAATGCGACAGGCTCATGTCAGTAGATTTACTGGCATGTAAAAGAACTCCTGCGGGACAAAATTCCGGCACATCCGGCGACGCTGATATAACCACTGCAGTTGCGAGCGTCGTTAAATAAAACGTAACATTTTTTACTTTCTTAAACTGTCAATAATTTAGAAGACATGAGGAAATGAAATCACTCACTGTGCACCCAAAAAAGATGATTAAATTTAAATAAAACAAGTCACAGTTCGTCATAAAAGTTTACCTTAATATTAATACACTGTCTTCATTTCGAGAAAATAAGAACTTAGCACGGAAACAACATGTTATCTAATCAGTTGCTTCTTCGTTTTAAATTCAAAATTCATTTCTCTTCTCCACTGTCCAATAATTTAAATTTAACCTTTATGCCAAAGAAAAATCAGCAGCTACCTACATGGAATTATTGAGATAGAAACTATATTCAAAGTTTCATTTTGAATTGCATTTAAATTTAATATGTTTTATATATGTAATTGTGTATAAACTGAAATACAATTAAAAGAAAAGGACTATTAAATGCGTTTCAACCATGATTTGCCTACTCGTGTAGTATAGTTCTGCTTCAGTTAGGAATGGCATGCTGTTAACTGAACTTCCACTGTAAATTATACAGTGTTCACCATGAACCTTCAACATTTTAAACATACAGTTAAAGGAAAGAATTGTATACAAATAATACTATGCATGAAAATGATTATAAAACTTGCAAAGTTTTCAGTTGAGTTCACTTGAACATGGGCACTTCTTGTAGCACGAAGAATGTCCAGTCTGTACTCGATTTCACGCCATGTGGCATAGAGCACATTTACTGTGACAGAGTATCAGGCATATCTTATGCCCTCTTTAAATCTTCTATTCTGTTAAGTTTTGTAGTGTACATTTTATAGTTGATATATCCCCACGAGAAGAAATCTAGTGGGGTAATATCGGGAGAACGCGGAGGCCAAGGAATAGGACTGTCACGCCCTATCCAGCGACTTGGGAATATCTCATGTAGGTAATATCGGATGTCACAACTCCAATGTGATGGGGCACCACCTTGCTGGAAAATTATTGTTGGTTGCATATGTGCTAAGAGTGCCACAGCAAACAATCTCTACACATTTTCAATAGCCTCTTCCTGGACATCGGGATTCCCACCTCTGTGTTCTTTCAACACACTACCGTTGGCCAAAGACTTACTACACCACTCCATGTTAGTCTGAAATGTCGGCGGGTCCTTATTCCACTCACGACGAAGTTTCTTTGTATACTTGAATAACTGATATTTTCGTCTCTGCATAACACCAAACAACATGGGCACGCTTGCTAAGGGCCGCCATTTTATAAATGATTCATTATTGTAGCGTTACTATGGCTCTGGCACCAGCGTAGCTAAGTCGGCTAAGATGCTTGCCTGCCGATCCGGAGTTGCGTTCGGGCGCGGGTTCGATTCCCGCTTGGTCTTATTACCTGGTTGGGTTTTTTTCCCAGGTTTTCCCTCGCCATAAGGCAAATGTCACGTGATCTATGACGAATCCTCTGCCTCATCTCGCTAAATATCATCTCGCTATCACCAATCCCATCGACGCTAAATAATCTCGTAGTTGATACAGCGTCGTTATATAACCAAGTAAAATAAAATAAAATAACTATGGCTCTGGCGTGTACTATGAAATTGCTACATAAACGTTTTGAGTCGCGATTATTTTCCAACCAGAATGAAGAATCAGAGCCATACATCCTGATATTAAATTAAAAATAAACTTTAAAATAATTGAGGTTCACAGTAGACACTGTACGTTCCATATCGGAGAATTTCAGTGTTCAAGGAAATCATTCAGCAGTTAAGAAGCGTGGACCTAGGTGATAATGGCGTTGACATACCGGGGCCTAGAATTGCTCCTTGATATTTTTAATTTGATTATTATTCTAAATACAAGGGAGAATCATGTTGCTGAGAAAGCCTATTTCGAGATTTTCGTGGAAACAAAAGTTTTTTCAGCATCTCTGGTAATAAAAAAGTACTGTACCTAATTAAGGCATGTCTAAGTATCTATGTCTGTGTAGCCCATACTTGGGCATCGTGCCTCAATTAAGAATTTGTGCCTCACTGACCTTCACAGAGCTTATCGCTCTGAGTGACACCATCTTCACAGTTCCCTTTCCTCCCTCACGTAGCTCCTAGGCATGGGCAGGTTCTATATCAGTTTCATAAGCAATATCAGTGGTGGCATATTGGCATTATCAAAGGAGTGTGTTCGCGCTAGAAAACGATTATTTCATGAGAAATGGGAGGAAGAGTTTTTTTGCTGTTTAGAAGGGGAGAACATACGATGTATGTTATGCTCGAAAATCCTATTAGGCATTAATAAATTTAATATACAACGACATTACTCCTTATGTAATAAAGAACATGCTGAATTAGAAGGTAAGACAATTAAATGTTATTTTTCGTACTATTCCGAAGAAAATTTATGATCTTAACATTTGCATAGTATACTAAATACGACATTATACCTTAAACACGCTGCATTAAAAGGTACGAGGAATTAAATGTTGTTTGTACGTATTATTTCCAAAGAAATTTGTAAAAAAAATATCAAATGTGCGTAGAAAACGAAATATGATTTTCTGAAATTATTTTAGGTCGAGAACGTGAAAATCTATTAAGTAATCTTGAGAAACGCCAGAATATTCAAGAAAATAAACGTAGACAACGTGATGGAATATTATTGACTAGTTACGCAATTTCTCGCCTTTGATTTAAATCCATTAAATGATGGAGAAATAGTAAAGAGGTTTATGATTAAAGCTGCCGAATTAATTTGCCAAATTGAATAAAAGTTTCCGAGTCTCTCACTTTAACCAAGTGCTTTCCTAATAATTCGCCACTGACCGCCTTAGCGATTACGATAAGGTGACGCAGGTCACAGCAGTTTATATTTCCCATCCTACTCTGCAGTCTCCTCTCCTAATAAACAAACTATTTCAAATCGGGTGCCTCACGTAACCGAAAATTGTGCCGTAGCCTTATATCTATTTCTCGTAAACTAATGGAGGAATTTTTTTCAAGTTTCATATCCACCGATCAATTCACATCGGAATGATGCATATTGTGAAATATAATAATCTTACTGATAGACCAATGGGTCTTTATTAGAGAAAAGTGACAGGGGATTTATGAAATTCCATGGATTGCGTGAAACGTCTTTATTCTTGGTATGCACACATAATACGTAGTCAAGTTCACAAGTTTAACGTCTTGTTCGTGCCACAGCCTATGGCACACTACAAATGTAACCAAACTTGTTGTTAATAAAATGTTTTCTAAAAGAACTGAAATATTTTTAACATATGTAGTATCTCTTTAACATTAATCATCAGGGAAAGGATTTATATGTAAATACATATTTACTTATAAAGCTAATATAATTTATATTTTGCATTATCTTTATGTTTCACAATGTGTAGGGTTGAAAAATCCTACTTTTATTTTCCATATTTTTCCATATTTTAGAGTTTAGTACATATTTTCGTTAATTTCCATATATTTTCCATATTTCATATAAAACAGTCCATATTATATTAGGTTTAACAATAAAACAAAACAAAATTCCATTAACTTTTAAAAATACATTTCAACAATAGAGATTTAAACACATGTTCAGTAATCCCTTTAACATCAGAGTTATTTGAAAATTAGCAGTCCTATCAACAATGGGAAAGTAAGTTACAAAACTGTATTAATTTAATTTAAAGTTTTTAACAGACTTCAGTTGTGCAGCTCAACAGTTAAATGCCAGTCAGAGTACACATAGGTTCAGTTTTGTAAATCATACTATAAAGACGGTAAATATGCCAAAAGTACGTCATTCAGTCAATTTAAAATCAAAACTAACAAGTTACATTTCAGAATTTAAAGAAGATGGTTTATCAACTGACAATAAAATATTATTTTGTAATTTGTGTCAGTGTGCAGTATCATCTACACAAAAGTTCCTGGTGCAACAACACATTACAACTAGTAAACATCAGGCCAACAAACAACTAAATTCCAAGCAGAGACAATTGTTTTTAACACAACCAACAACATCGAATGTAAGATCTGAGTTTAACATCGACCTGTGCCGTTCTCTCATCTCTGCTGATATTCCTCTCTACAAACTAAAGAATAAGGTCTTCAGGGAATTCCTTGAAAAATATACTCAACATACAATCCCGGATGAGTCAACACTTAGGAAGACGTATGCTCCATCCATCTACGATGAGACAATACAGAAGATAAGAGATGAAATTAAAGATAGTTCAATTTGGGTTTCCATTGATGAGACTCCCGACAAAGAAGGTAGACTTGTTGGTAATGTAGTTATCGGTTTGTTAAGTGAACAATATTCTGAACGAATTCTTTTACATTGTGATGTTCTAGAAAAGTGCAATAACAAAACTATAGTTAAACTGTTCAACGAAGCTATGGGTATCCTGTGGCCAAAGGGTATTATGTACGATAATGTGTTATTCTTTATTAGCGATGCTGCCCCTTATATGGTCAAAGCTGGACAAGCATTATCTGTTGTATATCCTAAATTGACTCATTTTACTTGTGTGGCGCATGCATTTCATCGTGTGGCAGAAGTGGTCAGAGACAATTTCCCTAAAGTAGATTTGTTGATTTCATCAGTGAAAAAAGTATTTCTCAAAGCTCCCAGTAGAGTTAACGTGTTGAAAGAAATGTACCCTGAAATTCCATTGCCACCAAAGCCAATTTTAACTAGATGGGGTACATGGCTAGAAGCAGTTGAATATTATGCCGAACATATAGACTCTATTAACAATGTTCTCCTTGCATTGGACTCTGAAGATGCAGTCTCAATTGATACTGCGAAAACAGTTACCTGTGACATAAGTGTGAAGAATGACTTAGCTCACATTCAGCATACATTTTCATGCATCATAAAAACGCTCAAAAGTCTCCAAAATAGGCACCTTTCACTATCTGAAAGTTTTGAAATTATAAATAGTACTGTGGAACAACTGAATCGTGGTAGAGGTAAAGTTGCAGATGCAGTAAGAGCTAAGGTGGACACTGTACTTTCAAAAAACCCTGGATATGAAGAACTACAAAAGGTTGTTGCTGTGATGAGTGGTGAATCAACAGTGAAGATTAACTTGGACTTATCCCCAGCAGACATTGTGAAATTGAATTATGTACCAGTTACTTCTTGTGACGTCGAACGCTCTTTTAGTCAGTATAAATCTATCCTCAGAGACAATAGAAGAAGATTCACTTTTCAGCACTTGAAAGAAATGTTTGTAACCTATTGTTATGGTAACAGACAATAAAAATTGTGTTTTGTTGAAACTACATTGGAAGATAAGGTACGTCCATTATATTTTTTGTTTAGTTTGATTAAAATGTACCAATATTTAACGTACATAGTCATTTTTTTATAATTTTAAGTCCATATTTAATTCCATATTTTGGTAAAAATCCATATTTAATTCCATATTTTGGTAAAAATAACTACATATATATTTACATATTTCATATATTTTTAGTCCATATAAATCCGTTCCCTGTTAATCATATTCATAGTTTCCGTATTTATAGTTCATATAGGAGCATTACGAGTTATAGCTACTGTACTATAAATTTTGTAAAATTGTTTGTCGTTCGTTTTTGCGTTGTCTACATCGCACTTTTTCCACTATTTTTAGCACGTTTTGGTTTTACCGATTCACCATTTTAATTTTCGTTCCCGATAAGCGCTCATATACACTGCTAGCGACTTTTTCCCTTCCATAAAAATGAGTATTGGCTCTTGTAAAAGTTATAAATTTCTGAAAAAAATATGAATGACATTTTTTTATTTTGACTAGGCCAACCTAATTTTCCTTGTATGAGTGGACTCGTCTACTTACACTAGGCCATTGCATGAGGATATAGAGAATTTTTTTTTTTTTTTAATTTTCGAGATGCACCCCTTCTATGTTGTTTCACTTGATAAAATGTGAGTGTATACCAAGTTTTACGTAATTTGGTCATGTCTTGACCCCCGCCCAACATGACTGACTAATAAGACATTCTTTTCTTTTAGTAAAATAATGAAAAAATGTAATATTAAATGTTTCTCTTTTAACGCAGTTCATTATACAATACTGTAAATCCACACATATAGCAATTAACAAGTACTGTAATTAAATCTTGCCCTCAGCTATGTAATATCCACATCAAATCACTATATTTACTGAATTTAAGGTGTGTTAGAGGCTGCAGTTAACATCTCTAATGTCTCTTTTTTATAATTAGGAATTTGTTTGCGATGATATTCAACCACTTGCAATAAGTACTGTTTTTGAGTTTCGTCATTGGTAACACTAGTTGAGAAGTCTTGAATCACCTTCATGACCCGTTCAGAGAGATCATTCACCACTTTGAAATTCTTGATAATTGTGATGAAGATGCCGTTGGCTAACGGATTTTTCAAGCCATTGGACCTCAACGTCGATGCTGTGAAAAAAGAACCAGGATTTAGGGCCAATAAGAGATGAGAGTTTCGTACTGTGGTTCAGGATTGGAAATGTTGAAATGCCCCTCTCAAATTCTTTTGGTCGAGGAAATCGAAATAATGTCCTAGCAATTTACTGCCGTTCCGAATTAGTAACTCTGTTTGAAAATAGGGAGAACACAGCACACTCTGGTTAAATACCACAAGTGTTTTTCCATGGCTTGTATGGCTGCATTAGTAACTTGAGGATTGTGCTTGCGGTATTTGATCAAGTCATACCACAGTTTCATATCATTGTAGACTGCATCGGCACCATTGGATGAAGAGAAGCATTTTCCAACACAGAATAGTGCATCGAATTTGCATAGTGCTTCTAATTTATCGATCATGATCTTGTCATATCCTGCTTGAACACTGAAAGCAAACATCTTGGCTAGATACAAAGTGGACGACATCCATCGAGGATTGTGAGCTGCTCCAGGTTTCAGCCAGTGTATTCCTCATTCAGGTGTTTCTCCCAGAACTAACATCAACTCAGCACACTCCCGATAATCAGCACGAGCTAATAAGTTATTTCTATTTGGGGTGGAAAGTATTCTCTTAAGTGATTGAATTGTATTTTCCATTATGAGTT